>NC_013491.2:5127341-5138288 GCF_000004555.2 Caenorhabditis briggsae | reverse complement strand
TTCCAGGTGGATGGGTCGAGAAGTGGGTCGCGTCCGGAAATACTTGTTTTTCTTTTTCAGATGTTTTCTGTTTTCACTTCTTTCTTCTATCANAGCGGAGTAATAATCGCAGCTTTGTAGAGCGTTTTTCCAGNACAAAACTCTTGNAAATCAACTTTCAACGCCGNCGAGTTATAGAATAAATAGGGTAGCAATAGTATTCCAAGTTTCGAAAGATGATTTCTCAATGAGCTGATGTACATTTGCACACTTGTAGACAAGTTTTTCCCGTTATTGCACATTGATGATGAGCAAATATTGTCTAGATATGGTCACTGTACTGTGTTTCCGGTAAAGGTGGAAATTAGGAAATACGTTATGGTATGATCAAAGATGTTATAATAAACTATGACTGAAAATAAAACAATTTCTACAATTTCTTTTGCAAGTTGAGAGCGATCATTTTGTTAAATTTCTTTTGAAGACGCTAAAGTTAAATTCTCAACGATTTTCATAGTTTATCCGATATAAATCGAATGATAAAAAATCGTGGAAAAAATTAGAAAATAAAACAATGAAATCAAAAGATATGCTCAAAAAATACGATAGACTGCTCTTGCTTTTTAAACAAAAATTTAACAACATATATCTTTTTAACGTGCAAGGATTTCAGACAAGAGTAATGTTTCTACGAACGTTTTTTTTGTGTTTTTAAGAGAAAGTCCAATAAAAACTTTACTCGAAATTTTGTTCTTATGCGTTTCTCGAAGTATTGAACTTGTAGGCCCAGCGCTGTAGGTCCATGCTCTAATAGAAACCTATTCTACAGGGTGCGTCAAAGTTATTGCAAAACGTTCAAAGTGCTGTAACTTCTCTAAAAATACTCGAACAGATTCAAAAATTTGGCAATAGTTTATTGCATACTTTCTGAAAATGACATTATCAAAGTTGTCCGATGCAGTTGCTCTTGATCATCACTACATCCATAAGTTTCTTTGGTAACGCGTTTACTGTGGCACGGAGGTGTTTTGGGGATAACTGGGCCCGTCCTCGGCCCAAACTTTTCCCCAACGACTTCAAATCAGAATGTGGACGTGCTGGGACCCTCGACTGAAAAATTCCTATGCGGAATAGTCAACCAAAATCATGTCTGACGACAAGGGTGACCATCCGCAAGTCGTACCGAACTTGAAAATTTGGCCGCGCTCCCTGGTTGAACGATTTTTGGCTTGTGAGTGAAACCAAAACACCGTGGAACAGACCAAACATGGTTTCCAGATTAGTATTTGGTCCACGGAAAAACATACCTCTAAAAAGTTTCCTCCTATTAGTACTCTTTGCTGAATTTCACCTAAAATCTACAAAAATTGAATTCGGAGGTTTTTGCACCAAAAACCATGACGTACTAAGGACATGAAGCTCGGTTGGCCATCCTACCGTGATTATTAGCTAGCTCAGATCTCGGGCATAAGGCTTCCATTCGGTCGGGGAATTTAGCCGACCGACCGACCACCGACCCCGCCTACCGACAGACGTCAGAGTTTTCTGATAAGGGTTCGGCCTTCGATGTCAGAGTTTCTCGTCGCCGAACATCATCCTCTTGTGTTAATTTTGGTGCGTGCCAGCAAATGTCGATTTGCACTTCTGGATGCGTACCAGATTGTCATTTCCCGACCGAGTTCTTGTCTTTCGAACATGAAATGGGGACAGCCCGAGCTTATTTTTCACGATTGTACTGACTGACTCACTGCTTATTTGGAGCTCCAAGCTCATTATTTTATTGATTTCGTACGGATTTTTGCCAAAAAGGCCTTCGACGAGGGTGCCTAGGTGTATAGAACTAGTCACCATTCGTGTAACAGTCAATCTAACGATTTGAAAATTTGGGAATAAATAATACGTACAAAATCATTGTTCTAAAAATTCTACAGTGCCCACCAGCTCGCACTAAACTTTGAATGCAATAATTTGGCGTACCCTGTATACAGGGTGGGGCAAAAGTTTGGCAACAATCGTTTGACATAAGCTGTTGCGCGCCGGCACATTTTTCAGGTCTTTTATGTTTATAATATTCCTCGTCTCTTCATTGGTAGATGTGCAAAGATTCATGTCCTTATCTCAATTTTTACGAAAACGGCACCACTTTCTGTACGCTTCCTTTGATGTTTTTCCTGACCTTCTGGCACGCGCTTGACCACCGCTATCATTGATTAGACACTGTTCAGCTTAGAGGCAAAACTCAATTCTAAAAATTGTTATGTATAGACACAATTTTCTTGGCTATCTAATAGTAATAGTCTGTTGATTCTCTAGGCAGCCGATCCTCAGCAAACCATGAGTTTTGAAGGAATCACCCGAATTGGGGAAAAATCGTTGTTTTTGGTGGAGCCTGGTCTGCAAGTGTACCAAGAAACTTACTTTGAGTAAAAATCTTACTACCTGTATCATAATCTACCTTGAATAGCAAATTTAGACATTCCAAAAGTATATAGCGCCTGCTCAGACGACAAACATGTTCAGCAGGAGTGCCAAGTCAATTTCTCCAATTTGATCCCCGAAAAAGAATGGCCTGTCACTAGTCAGACAACAATACGATGGGGCTTTTCGTGCAAGGAAATTTTCAAGCATGTGTTCAAATTTGTTTTAACACAATTTGGGAGACTCTTAAAAATATTTATTCGACGGAATGGGACCTTTTGCCGGTTTGTTTTAACACAACAATTTGTTTTAACACAATTTGGGAGACTCTTAAAAATAATTATTCGACGGAATGGGACCTTTTGCCGGCAGACCACCCCCGTGCCAGCACAAACGCAACCCAAAGAAGTTGTGCCCCGCCATCAGAAACAGAGCTGCCAAAAACAAACAGCTATGATTTAATTTTGTTACAAATCTCTTTGATGAAGTCCTGTTAAAATTTGAAACTGATTGGACTATTTTCCGAGAATTTATGACGTCTTCTTTTTGTTGCCAAACTTTTGCCCCCCCCCCCCTCTGTACGTGATATTTGAGCACAGTTACCTCTGTTTCTTGAAGAGATATCAAGAATGTGCCAACTGATAAAATGTTTATCATAAAATTACTAAAATTTTATCAGTTAGCAAACTTTTGACAAAGTTCGAAGAAACCAAGATAATTAAGCTCAAAATATTGTAAATAGCTCTTACATTCTCTATTTTGAAATCATGAAAGTTGTTTTTATATCTTTTGACTAATCATGAATCGAATCTTTATACATTTTACCCAATTGAACACTAATACATTACAGTTTTTTTACGTTCAATTATTATGAATTCAATAGATCATACATCGAAATTCAATTTTTCTGGTTACCGAGCAGCGATAGCAGTCCTATCTCTCGTTTTTCGACACCTACGGAAGAATTCGGCCATTCTGAAACACTTCGACTCGGTGATAGTTTTTCCAAGAGTTCATCAAACCTTGCAAACAACATTAATCCAAATCCATTCGTCAGCACACAAACTAACGCTGGATAGATATTCAAATCATGCTCATGGGCGTAAGCAGCCAGAAGCATTGTGTACCACAAAAGTATGAATTGGAGCCCTTTCACACAATATATCCGGTATTGAAACTTGTTCAATTCACTAAATACGTAACATTAATTGTTGAAAATTTGAATGGGCTCACCAAAAATGTACATAGAGGGCGGAGTAGTCAAGGTCTTTGGTTACCAGATGATTCGAGAAATTGTTCTCACAGCAGCATAAGAATCCAACCATGTAGATATTGAAATAAAGCAGCATGCCAATAAGGAGACTGGAAAATAGAAACTATATTAAGCCGTCTTGGACTAAATGTTGAGAACCGGTATACAGTATTTTCTTTAAAAGAAGCCCGTGGGCTTCTATTTTTCAAATTATACTTATAAGGGTGGGTTTCTATTATAAATAATACGGTACCTATAACCTAAAGATGTTTGAAAAAGGCTTCCTAAAGACTAGCGTAGCGTTAAATATGCTATTCTGGTAATGAAGTGCTCTTCAACCGTCCACTTTTTCCTCAGTTTTTGTTAATGATTTAGGAAAATGATAAACTGACAAAAAGTTTAATATAACATCATAAATATTTTTTTCAGTTGAACACTTTTCCTTTGTTTTCTTTTAGTAGATTTCAAAACGCACCTTGACAATACCAAAATAACCGTGGGCAATGCCATTGACAACGCTTCTTGTAACCCCTCGAAATTGGTGACTTGAGACCATATATGAGATGCAAATGTTGCTAAAGTCATCAACGAAAAAAGGATAGTATACCAAATCGGCATTGTATATCTCGCAGCTGTCAATGACCGCACTTTCAGATCTATAAAACTTATTCGTTTTGATTTTTTTAAAGCAAAATCACCAGCTCTATAATGGTTCTCAAACGAGGCTGATGAATAGTGTTTCATCGTAAAAATTTTCAGAAACGTTGGTTTTTCTTTCTGGAGATCTTGTTCGCCTTCTTGTATTATGCGCATGGCGTCCACAACTCTACCCATAGGCACCTGGAAGTAGGAATTACGGTAGTTGGGACGCAAAAATGATCAATGAAGACCTTTTCCAACTTTTCCTGTAGAAAAAAACTTAGTAGCTAGCTTTAACTTCTCAAAAAATAGCCAAAATTTTTTGAACTTGTCAGAAAAGTTCAGAGGGTACTAAAACAAAACAACGTTCTGTTTTGAGATTGACAACATTTTTGTACAACTTCCAATAGACTTTCCGTTTGGACCAAAAATCAAAAATATGAAAATATCTGCAATATAAGTTGTGTTACTCAAAAATTGTTTGGATGGGTTTGATGGATTTCTACAAGAAAGTTGTCAATTTCAGAACTGAAGTTACTTTCTTGTTTGGTACAATGAACAATTTTCAGACAAATAATAAATTTCGGGTATACTTTTTCAGGGTTTCAAAGTATCTTTCGGATCGATATGATATTTTCACGTGGCATTTTCTGCCTATTTTTGGGTTCTAACGGCATATCTTATCAACATGCAACTTGCTGAAACAGATATTGAATAGAAAACTTGAGTCCTTATTTTGTAAAATACTCACTGAACTTTTCAGACAAATTGAAGAATTTGGAGCTAATTTATTGAGAATTTTGAAGTCGAAATATGATATCTTACCTGCACTCTCTCTGGTCCAACATGTGTTGAAATATTGATAAAACACTCATCTGTCAGGACACCTTCCCGAATTAAGTTCAAAAGTGCTCGCTTCTGTTGTTTATCCATTCCAGTAACATAATCCAATATCACATCACTATCTACATGCTGAAAAGATCAAATTTTCCAATTCACTATAATCAAACTATTTCGTACATCTCCATGATAATCAAAATTCGCATGCGGAGCATAACGCCTCTCTTCCAGGTCACCATCACCGGGAGCTGGAAAAAACGATATCAGTGAATTGATAAATCGAGAAACAGTGGAGTACACATTACACACAAAAACATGATCTTGAACATTCACCTTTGTGTATCCATCGCAGCCATTCTGGATCAAGTTCCTTCAAAAAGTCGGTGATGGAAATCGGAACAATCACGTGGTCAACAGAGAAATTTCTAAAAAGAATGTATCTAGATTACAAAAAATGAACTCACTGAGTATTCATATGGAACATTGTGTTCTCTGTCAAAAGTCCATCTTTCACAGGTCTCAATAATTTTCGAATATCTGCTTTAGCCATATTATGAATATAGGTCATCAACATTTCTTTCGAAGTGACATAACCTCTCGAATTGGAACCCGATTGAATAAGTATACTCATTTTTTTTTAATGAACTGCTGGAAATTTTTTTTTTTAAATAAACTGCTGGAAAAGAATCAATAGCTCATTTTGATATATAAAAAATGAAATCAAAGTCTAAACAAACAGAATACCAAGAGAGAACGTGTGTTTGAATGAGCTCGAAGCCCTAATTCTATTATTAGTAATCGCATTAACCCAAAAATGTGGCGTTGACATGAAAAAATCAAGATGAAAACCCCCCGAGACGTTCTTATCATTTCTTTTTCTTGTTCTGTGCAAAAATTCTTAAGTGTGCACCCTGTCTTCCTTCCTTTGATTTAGACTCGACCTGTTTAGAAAACTTCAGTTTTGTCCATAAAAATGATGAAAAATACATTTCAAAAAAAGCTTTTATTAGCTTTCGGGTGTTTTTTCTTGACAAAAATGAATTTCATCCAATTAAAGCATGTTTTCGACTCGAATAAGTAACAAGAAAAGAGAGAACTAAGTACAAGAGGGGAGAATCAAAATGGGTTGACGTTGTTTTGAGGTATCAGATCTTCCCGGAATAGCATTGCTCGCTTATGTCGAATCACGTCATCGATGACCATGCGTCGTCGTCTGAAAACATGATAATGATTTAAAATTTTCAGAGCTATAAATGTCAAATTTTAGGTTTGTTTGATTGAGCTTAATAGAATACTAGAAAACTGTGATAACGGGGAAATTGCATTCCAAAACTTCGGATAAATGAAAAATGGTGTTGTTACTGTGAAGTTATTACGTAAGGGTTATTGTAAACTTTAATAATGTCGGATTTTGACGTTGCAGTATTTTGAAGTAAAGTTGTTAATCAGGAACTGTTAAAAATCTCAAAACAATTCCGCAAAGGAAGTTACCGTATTTCTCTAAAGTGAGCCCACTAATTACTTCAGTTCAAATATCTCGGTTCCTATGAAAGATATCAAAATACGTTCACATATAAAATATTGGTGATATTATGATAAACAATTTATCTGTTGAACATTTTTTAAATATTGCTTACAGAAACCGAGATAATTGAGCCCAAACTGATTGAAAATGAAGTTCCAAGAATTTAACTAATTTTTAGGCGCCACATTCACCATGAACTTGTTCGGGATAGTTTACTATAACTTTCAAAAAGTTATGAATCCAGTATTACAGTATTCTACAGCAAGTCATCTACAGAAAATTGGCTAATCAGGAAAATTTAATGAGCGCAAAACCGTTCTTAGAAATTTTCAGGTTCAATAAAACTGAAAAACCATTTTAGAACTTTCAATTCAATCTACATTCTTGTAGAAATCAAACAATCAAAAATGCTAGCAAAGAAAAAAAAAGAGAACAAAAAACGTACCTGCAATCAACGCCAGTAGTAAATACAACAAAGAAAACGAGAATTAAAAGAACCAGGTTCATAGTGGTGAGAATGAAAGTGAATCAAAAAGATTGTGTTGGTCAAGAAGTGTGAGTGTGTCGAATCGAAGAACCGATCTTTTAAAGCCGCTTTGTACTCAACACACTATTTTATTTTTGTCACCGATGTGTTATATCAAAAAAGTTTGTACTCTCTCCACCCCATTTGTTGCCTATAAAAGGTCTTAAAATTAGGGGCGTGGCCTGAGGCGGTGAGATCTTCGAAAGTGTCATGCTGGGCAGCGAGAGTGTGCGAGAGAAAACGACGAAAGGCGAGCGCCATGTGCCGAATTCGCCGAACTTCGGTGGGGATGGCGACGGGGTGAACCAATAATGCGCGTGGAATTAGGAATATATCGTTCCATTTTATGATTTCAATCGGTTTATACACCCCATTCTACAGAAAATGATCTCTATTCAAAATTCGTTGGTGTTGAAATATGTATACAATTCGCGGAACAGATTATGGGAAGAGTCTCGCGCTATTCAAATTTTGTCCTACTGTACCTCATTGTTTGTTTATGTATGAGGAGAGGAAATTCGCTGAACTTGTGGTATATTGTCGCTTTATTCATTGAACTCAGTGTCAGCTTATGGGAAGTACGGTAAAAAGTCATAAATCATAAAATTATATTTGAAGGATCATAACACAGAAACAGAAAATTTGAAAATAAGGGAAAAATTCTGAAAGATAAATTTGGGGATCAAGGGGTTTTTGGTTAAGTGAGATAGTAATAATTGAAAGCCTTCAACTTGCACATTGAAGATGATTGGGAAATTATTGAGTGGGGGACAATAATTCACAGCTCCGTTGACGACCCTCGGTCCCGATCTTCGACGCCGCCAGTCACAAACATGTATTGACCAATCAAGTGAGAAATTTCGTCGGCCTGAAACAAACAAAACACATTCAGCTTCTTTTTTTTTTTGCAAATTGTTTGTTGGTCTCTCTTTGGTTTGGCGGTCAATTTTCTTTTACACTATGAACTCTCAATTTCTTTGATTTGCAGTAGTCAAAAGAACAAAGAAAACCAAGCCAAATTGAATCAAATTACTATTGTACGTGATGTATGCTCTGAGTTATTCAATTATTTCGGTTATTCGAATTGGTACAGATCTTATGAGACCTGAATGACCTCCGGAGACCCTAATTTGATACGAACGCCTTGGTTTGTACCCGAATTCTTTCTCACCTCGTCCGTTTTGATGTCCAATGCTTCCTCACCCTCCGGGGTGTTTATCACCAATCGGACAATTCTGTACGCAGTCTTCCGAATACTTTCGACCGATTCAATCTGAACACAATATCAAAAGTTCACGTTTGCCATTGTACGGTCATTAGTACCTGATCATAATTTCTCTGTTTAAAAACCTCTCTTGATTTTGGTTGCAGTAACTGAATTCCAGACTTGTTTATCGTCAGAATCACCTCTGGCAATTGGTTGCCATTCTCAACGACGGATTTTAACCGGTAGTGCAGGACACCAAACAAAGGCCATGTTGACAAAAGTTCTGAGAATTAAAAAAGGTGTTATTTTCGCTGCCCCGTAGTTTGGGGAATACCTAGGAAGTGAGACTTGGCCTCGGCGGGTCGCATTCGACCACCGAACATTTTCAGTTGTCGATTGATACGCGTCACCATCTCTTCCTGGTGTCGATGCTTGGGTTCGATGACACTTTTGGGTACAATTTGAGGAAGTGTCTTGCTGAAAATAGAATTGTTGGGTTTATTAGATTGAAAAGTCGGCTGAGAAGGGTTACGTCATTGTTTAGGGTCACTGTAAATTGTAATATTTGTGACAAGGTATCGCAGTGGCTTGTTTTTAAACGTTTCGGATTACTGTATTTTGTTATTTTCAAGTTGCCAGGCTTAACTCATCTTACAGTACCGGTCAATAGGATACAAAAAATTGATTTTTGGTAATTTTGGCTATCTGGAGCTGATCAAAGACTATTTTCAGAAGCACTTTTTCAATTAGTTCAACTGGCATTTTTTCAATTAGTTCGAAAATTTTGAAAGGTGTAAAACTAACCTAGATTGCAAATTTTGCATTTTCAGAGTTTCTTGAAAATTTCTTGTTTTTCAACTATTTGCAAATTTTTGGCAAACAATTTTTTCCCGTTTCTTTCAAAGTGATCGGAAACTTGACAGCCGAGATTCAGAACCTTGAACATGATATGCCACAAAACACTTTTTTTTTTAAATATTTTGTTACTTTATGTTGAAAGTTGTCAAAATTAATTGGGTATTAGTCAAAATGCATACCGTAACTCCATAAACTCTGATCTTTCGGCTTCTTCAAGGTTGATGTGCGTTTTCAAAAGAAACTATGACAAGATGTTGCATTTCTAATTTTATGAAGTTTCGGATTACTGTATTTTATATTTTTTGATTTTATCATGCGTCATTTCACACATTTCGCAGATTCTGCTCCGAATTTGTATTCTGATCGTTTTAGTATTGCTGTAACTTTCTAGCTAGTCAATTTCACGTTATTTGTGCTTTTACCTATTCTATTAACCTCCACATCCCTCTATCCACCCCAATTCTTCTCTTTGCACTCACGCAGTAAGTCTCTTTGCATTATCATTTGGAAGTAGGAGGAACAAGTAGGCAGCTAATTTGATAATCTCCTCTGTTGTGGCAGCAGTCAATTGACCCAGCGAGTTGGTCGAAATGAGTGATCCGCGCAGATAATCGTCGATCAACTAAAAACGACTCGTTTAATACACAGATCAAAAGATTCGGGTCTGACTTGGTCAAACATCGAGTCAATGTACGCGGCGTTATCATATCGTAACGGGTGAACCCAAACAGTTCGCTTAAGATGGAATTGGAACGGAAGTTTCTTGTGTTCACATTCGGTGATGATGTCCATCAAGTAGCTATCGTTCTTGCAGTAGTTGAGGCGTTTTTCTAAAATTAGGGACCATTCAAAAATGCAAGTTTCAAAGGAGCCACCTTTTCCAACAGTGTAGCACAACGAGAATTCTTGTTGCTCATGAAGTGATCTCACATTCAACAGACTACAAAGTTCCTGAATCATCTCCTCGACTACTGCAATTGGACGAAGTGTCTGGTTGACACTATGTTCTCGTGAGATGAAGAATGCTTGACGTCTCAGTTGACTTCCGTCCTGTAAAAAAATATTCATCAAACTGTTTACATGAAAACACGATTACCGTAATCTGTTGAACTTCTAGAGCATTCAGTAGAACTTTACGCCCACCGTACTTGAACGTTTGAATCATGTTTGTTTGGCAAATTCGTGCGGTACCTGTTGGAAAAAACATTTGTATTTTTAGAATAATAATAATAATAGTTCAGCATTTTCTCCTCATATGATTTTCGACGTACCATGGTACGGTCTCTGCCAATCGTCGGCATTGTCTCCGAGATATTGAAGAATGTAGGGTTTCAAAGTTAGGCTGGATGGGAAGTAAGCAGTGATAATGGTGAGAAGTCTCCAAGCACGGAGAGAGCTGTTCGGTCTGAAATTTTAGTTTTTTTTCTCTCTGACAGTTTATTTTTAGGGAACTTCAAAACTTTTTGAACCCAGATTTTGATGAAAATTTTTGGATAAGTTGAGAATAGTCTATTTAGACACCTTTAAGGATGTTGGAAAAAATTAATTAATTTAAAAACTTTTTTCAATTTTCAAATCAATCCAAGTCGTGGTAGTAAAGTTGAAAGTGGAAATTTTAGAAAATTTTAAACAACAAATTTCAGAAAAATGTCTGAAATCAAAATTGAACTGAATTCTAATGTAAAACCTGTAATAAAAGGGCC
>NC_013491.2:5059575-5126341 GCF_000004555.2 Caenorhabditis briggsae | reverse complement strand
TTTTATTTTTGTCACCGATGTGTTATATCAAAAAAGTTTGTACTCTCTCCACCCCATTTGTTGCCTATAAAAGGTCTTAAAATTAGGGGCGTGGCCTGAGGCGGTGAGATCTTCGAAAGTGTCATGCTGGGCAGCGAGAGTGTGCGAGAGAAAACGACGAAAGGCGAGCGCCATGTGCCGAATTCGCCGAACTTCGGTGGGGATGGCGACGGGGTGAACCAATAATGCGCGTGGAATTAGGAATATATCGTTCCATTTTATGATTTCAATCGGTTTATACACCCCATTCTACAGAAAATGATCTCTATTCAAAATTCGTTGGTGTTGAAATATGTATACAATTCGCGGAACAGATTATGGGAAGAGTCTCGCGCTATTCAAATTTTGTCCTACTGTACCTCATTGTTTGTTTATGTATGAGGAGAGGAAATTCGCTGAACTTGTGGTATATTGTCGCTTTATTCATTGAACTCAGTGTCAGCTTATGGGAAGTACGGTAAAAAGTCATAAATCATAAAATTATATTTGAAGGATCATAACACAGAAACAGAAAATTTGAAAATAAGGGAAAAATTCTGAAAGATAAATTTGGGGATCAAGGGGTTTTTGGTTAAGTGAGATAGTAATAATTGAAAGCCTTCAACTTGCACATTGAAGATGATTGGGAAATTATTGAGTGGGGGACAATAATTCACAGCTCCGTTGACGACCCTCGGTCCCGATCTTCGACGCCGCCAGTCACAAACATGTATTGACCAATCAAGTGAGAAATTTCGTCGGCCTGAAACAAACAAAACACATTCAGCTTCTTTTTTTTTTTGCAAATTGTTTGTTGGTCTCTCTTTGGTTTGGCGGTCAATTTTCTTTTACACTATGAACTCTCAATTTCTTTGATTTGCAGTAGTCAAAAGAACAAAGAAAACCAAGCCAAATTGAATCAAATTACTATTGTACGTGATGTATGCTCTGAGTTATTCAATTATTTCGGTTATTCGAATTGGTACAGATCTTATGAGACCTGAATGACCTCCGGAGACCCTAATTTGATACGAACGCCTTGGTTTGTACCCGAATTCTTTCTCACCTCGTCCGTTTTGATGTCCAATGCTTCCTCACCCTCCGGGGTGTTTATCACCAATCGGACAATTCTGTACGCAGTCTTCCGAATACTTTCGACCGATTCAATCTGAACACAATATCAAAAGTTCACGTTTGCCATTGTACGGTCATTAGTACCTGATCATAATTTCTCTGTTTAAAAACCTCTCTTGATTTTGGTTGCAGTAACTGAATTCCAGACTTGTTTATCGTCAGAATCACCTCTGGCAATTGGTTGCCATTCTCAACGACGGATTTTAACCGGTAGTGCAGGACACCAAACAAAGGCCATGTTGACAAAAGTTCTGAGAATTAAAAAAGGTGTTATTTTCGCTGCCCCGTAGTTTGGGGAATACCTAGGAAGTGAGACTTGGCCTCGGCGGGTCGCATTCGACCACCGAACATTTTCAGTTGTCGATTGATACGCGTCACCATCTCTTCCTGGTGTCGATGCTTGGGTTCGATGACACTTTTGGGTACAATTTGAGGAAGTGTCTTGCTGAAAATAGAATTGTTGGGTTTATTAGATTGAAAAGTCGGCTGAGAAGGGTTACGTCATTGTTTAGGGTCACTGTAAATTGTAATATTTGTGACAAGGTATCGCAGTGGCTTGTTTTTAAACGTTTCGGATTACTGTATTTTGTTATTTTCAAGTTGCCAGGCTTAACTCATCTTACAGTACCGGTCAATAGGATACAAAAAATTGATTTTTGGTAATTTTGGCTATCTGGAGCTGATCAAAGACTATTTTCAGAAGCACTTTTTCAATTAGTTCAACTGGCATTTTTTCAATTAGTTCGAAAATTTTGAAAGGTGTAAAACTAACCTAGATTGCAAATTTTGCATTTTCAGAGTTTCTTGAAAATTTCTTGTTTTTCAACTATTTGCAAATTTTTGGCAAACAATTTTTTCCCGTTTCTTTCAAAGTGATCGGAAACTTGACAGCCGAGATTCAGAACCTTGAACATGATATGCCACAAAACACTTTTTTTTTTAAATATTTTGTTACTTTATGTTGAAAGTTGTCAAAATTAATTGGGTATTAGTCAAAATGCATACCGTAACTCCATAAACTCTGATCTTTCGGCTTCTTCAAGGTTGATGTGCGTTTTCAAAAGAAACTATGACAAGATGTTGCATTTCTAATTTTATGAAGTTTCGGATTACTGTATTTTATATTTTTTGATTTTATCATGCGTCATTTCACACATTTCGCAGATTCTGCTCCGAATTTGTATTCTGATCGTTTTAGTATTGCTGTAACTTTCTAGCTAGTCAATTTCACGTTATTTGTGCTTTTACCTATTCTATTAACCTCCACATCCCTCTATCCACCCCAATTCTTCTCTTTGCACTCACGCAGTAAGTCTCTTTGCATTATCATTTGGAAGTAGGAGGAACAAGTAGGCAGCTAATTTGATAATCTCCTCTGTTGTGGCAGCAGTCAATTGACCCAGCGAGTTGGTCGAAATGAGTGATCCGCGCAGATAATCGTCGATCAACTAAAAACGACTCGTTTAATACACAGATCAAAAGATTCGGGTCTGACTTGGTCAAACATCGAGTCAATGTACGCGGCGTTATCATATCGTAACGGGTGAACCCAAACAGTTCGCTTAAGATGGAATTGGAACGGAAGTTTCTTGTGTTCACATTCGGTGATGATGTCCATCAAGTAGCTATCGTTCTTGCAGTAGTTGAGGCGTTTTTCTAAAATTAGGGACCATTCAAAAATGCAAGTTTCAAAGGAGCCACCTTTTCCAACAGTGTAGCACAACGAGAATTCTTGTTGCTCATGAAGTGATCTCACATTCAACAGACTACAAAGTTCCTGAATCATCTCCTCGACTACTGCAATTGGACGAAGTGTCTGGTTGACACTATGTTCTCGTGAGATGAAGAATGCTTGACGTCTCAGTTGACTTCCGTCCTGTAAAAAAATATTCATCAAACTGTTTACATGAAAACACGATTACCGTAATCTGTTGAACTTCTAGAGCATTCAGTAGAACTTTACGCCCACCGTACTTGAACGTTTGAATCATGTTTGTTTGGCAAATTCGTGCGGTACCTGTTGGAAAAAACATTTGTATTTTTAGAATAATAATAATAATAGTTCAGCATTTTCTCCTCATATGATTTTCGACGTACCATGGTACGGTCTCTGCCAATCGTCGGCATTGTCTCCGAGATATTGAAGAATGTAGGGTTTCAAAGTTAGGCTGGATGGGAAGTAAGCAGTGATAATGGTGAGAAGTCTCCAAGCACGGAGAGAGCTGTTCGGTCTGAAATTTTAGTTTTTTTTCTCTCTGACAGTTTATTTTTAGGGAACTTCAAAACTTTTTGAACCCAGATTTTGATGAAAATTTTTGGATAAGTTGAGAATAGTCTATTTAGACACCTTTAAGGATGTTGGAAAAAATTAATTAATTTAAAAACTTTTTTCAATTTTCAAATCAATCCAAGTCGTGGTAGTAAAGTTGAAAGTGGAAATTTTAGAAAATTTTAAACAACAAATTTCAGAAAAATGTCTGAAATCAAAATTGAACTGAATTCTAATGTAAAACCTGTAATAAAAGGGCCTTTCCACGTTGAACTTGAGCCATATTTCTTACTTAGTTCCTGTCAAAGATATAAAAAAGTTGTCAACTGATAAACTGCTTATCATTATATTATAAAAGTTTTGTCAGTTGACACATTTTTTATATCTCTTCTAAGAACCGCGATAAATGAGCCCAAATTGGGGCCCTTCTATTACAGGTTTCACTGTATAACAAAACATATTTGACGTTCGAAAATTCCATCATTCTTAACCCCATCCAAAAATTTTCATCAAAATCTGGTTCGACAAGATGTTTAGGTGCCCAAACTTCTCTCACTTGTTAGATGTGTTTGAGGTAGTTTGCTTGATAAGCTGACAATAGACTTCATCTCTCAGTGTTGGCTGTCTGTGGCAGATGATCAAAACCTTGAAGACCACATCAGTCATCGATTCAGATTTCTTCAAAGGCTCATCTCCCATAAATTTCATGATGGCATGGAATGTCTCCACTGCGTATTTCGATTCGTCGGATCCCAAATCTGCCAAGAGACTGTGAGAAATCGGTCTTTCACTGTATCGAACAGCTTGTGATATGTCTTCCCAAGCCCATTCTTCTTCTGAAACCCATGGATTAAAAAATTTTAGCTTTTTCAGAGAGACTGACGTTTCTTCTTATCTTTAGGTTTACGGAAATACTTGGTCGCAAAATCGAGCATCGTGTATCGCTCACTGGAGAATGGAACCTCATCATCGAAGAATTTCACTCTCTCATCCTGAAAATGTCTTATTTTTCACAAACTTTGTTCTTCTTGGTTACCCTCTCCGCGCTATTTTCGGATCTAATTGGTGGAATGTTATCTCCAGCGGCGGCGGAATCCACATATTGCGCAAGCAAATATCCGAACCGATTCTCAATTCTACCATACATCCAATTTCCGACGGGAGGCGTTTCTGATTCGGGTGATGGCAACTAAAAATCACAGTTTTATGGTTTGTACTCATCGCTAATTCGTTCATCGCTTCATACCAGTTCAATCACATCGCCCTGTTTGAACGACAAGTGGTTGACCTCGCTGGTCACATAGTCTTCGAGCGCACGGACAAATTTCCGTTTTGGAACGACCCCACCCGAGAGACACTTCTCCAACGTCTTCTTGATTTGGGGAGCCTGATTGGTCTTGATGCGGACCGCTGTATACGCATTCTCCTCGTTCTCATGACGCACATGAACCGAGAGGATATCATTCGCTTCGAGAGAAACGTCGGCAATCGTTTCGAATCTGTAAAAGGGCTGTCAGTTTTAAAATTTCGCCAAATGACGTAAACTGACGGGAAGAAATCTTGAATCTTCAACGGATGTTCCAAGTCATGTGGTGTATGAATAATCAAACGGATTCCGTGTTCCGAGATGGCAAAAATCGTGCTGACTGATTCATCAGGGCGTTTCTCGGTGACCTGTACAGATCAAAATTTTTTGTTATATGCCGAATAGAGGGAAGTTTTTCGGTCTTTCTATCTGTGTGTGTGTGTGTGTGTAAATTTATTTTTAGCTTATTGACACTGTTTGTTGAACAAGAAAACAATCGTATATTTTAATGAATAATAAAAAGAAACAAACCTCATAGACTTGATTGAAATATAAGGGCCATAATCTGGCTCTTTCAATGATGGCAACCTTAACGTCTGGATGAATGTTTGATTGGTTGTTCAGGTCAGATGGTGGGATTTCATGAGCTCCTGGAAAAATTTGGAATTCGGATTACTGTAGACCAAAAAGCTTCAATTTGAAAAAAAATTTTTTATGGTTAGGGTATTAGTCTGCAGAAAAATAAGATATGCAGAAATGTATTTTTCAGTTGATTTTTGTCCAATTTGACTATTTGCAAGAGTCTGGAGTTCGGTTTTTAAATTTTCCATCACTTCAAAAATATTGGAATGTGTGAGAGAGTCCTAGCAAACTTTGAATTCACAGAATTATAAAAAATTTGTAGTTTTTAGCTTTTTTTTTATTTCTGAAATTTTCTTTTTCATGCCTGTTTCCGTCTTTAAACGCGAAGAAACAGGTTTCTTTCAGAGTTCGTTACATATCTGAAAAACTAGGAATTTTGAAAAAAATTTTTGTGAATGCAAAGTCTTTAATCTAGGTCTGTATTACAGGGTTAAAAACTTCCAACGTTATTGGAAGCTTGAAAGCTGAGCTCTAAACTTTTGAAAATAGTAATAATGGCCAAAAATCAACTGGGAAAAAAACGTTTCTATCATTTATATTTAAAAAATCACTAACTCAAAACATCCTCCACTTGCTTCCGATCCTCTAGCCTAATTCTGTATGGGTACGACTTTTTGCAGTCCTCAACAATCTGTGCGAACACTTGATCAATGATTTGAATGTCGTTTAGCACTTCTCCGGGATAGAACATCTCTTTCCGAATGGTCAATTTCCATGGGGCTTTTACAAATTTAACAGCAGACTTCTCAGTGGCCACCGGAGCTTTTGGTGGCTGTGGAACCAATGGTTCTTCTGCAAAAGTATCAGTTTCAGAGTTCAGTTTTTAAACGAAAAAAAAAAAAACAAATCCGTACTAATAAATGAACCGCGAATTCTTCCCTGAGTCTCAGGATCTCTTTCCACTGCATCTTTGACAACCCATTCGTGACGGATTGGCTGTTGGATTTGTGGTGGTGGCGGTGGTGGGGGAGTTGGTTGAGGGATTGGGCTCTAAAAATGAATTCGGGGTTTTAAAAAAGCGACAAAATGTTAGTTACAGGTGGGCGAACATAAACGAGTTGCTCCGGTGAAGGTGGTGCTGGTGTTACTGGTCGTTGTGGGGTTACCGGACGAATCAAACGCACATTGTCCACGGGTGGTGGTAGTTTCTGTTAGTTGAGTTAGTAAGAAATAAAAGAAATACAATAAATGTGGTAGGGATGTTCTGAATGACCTTTCTGGAATTTTTTCGAAATGTCGAACTTTCGGAATTTCAGACTATTCTGGTTTTCAAAATTTCGGATTAATTGGAATATTTTTTTCAAAATTTTCCATGACAACCCGTATTTTCTTCGATAAAATCCCACCATATACAAGCACTCTAAGCTTAATTATCTCGGTTTCTCAAGGACATATCAAAAACTGGTTAACTGATAAAATATAGGTGATATTATGATAATTATTTCAGCAGTTGACAAAATTTTGATATCTTCTGCAGGAATTGAGATAATTGAGCTTAACGTCGACGCATTAGGTGGGCTTCTGTCAGAAGAAATAGGGAAAACGCGAACATTTTGGTGAAAAATTGACAAATTGGTTTCATAAACGCAAAAAGTTGAAATCAATTCTGCTCGACACCTGCCGAAATATTTCGCATGCGATTTTGACATACCGTAGTCCAGAAATCTCTTAATTCCGAAAAAAGAAAAGGTCAAAATTTTCAAAATTTCCGAAACCCCAAATTCCGTTCTGAACATCCCTAAATTTTAATTCAGCTTACTTTTAAGCGATCGCTAAGCATGTTCAATGCGTTTTTGGCAGTTTCTTTTTCATGACGAATTACAGCCTTTTGCTCATCCAAGTTGAATCTATGTGGGCTCAAGTACTCAGAGTTGTTCTTGGTGTTTTTCACAGCTTGCTCAACGTAAGCTTCTTGTGGAAGACGGCTGAGACCCTGGAAATCACAATTTTCAGATTTTAAGGAACATTTTGAAATTATAATACATACTCTTCGATCTCCAGAAGTTGGAGCTGGTGATGGAGAACGATAGCTGGAAGGTGGTGGTGGGACAACAGTTCCATTCTGGTACGGGAATGTTCTCTGGTACTGGCGGGCCAACAGAGGGTTTTCCATTCTGAATTAAATTCTCGAATTCTGAATTTAAATTTGAAAAAAAACTACCTTTCACGTGCACGCGAGTCAGCCCTCGGCAGCGCTGAAAATTCTTCAAAGCGGCGACCGGCCGGCGATTGTACCTGAAACAATAGATAATTATATTACCGCAGGCATCTCAAGGCGCCAATTTCACAACGACGGCCATTAAATTATATATTACGTTGTAACGGAGCAAATTCAACATTTTTTTTGCTTGATAAAAAATACGTATGATGATGCGTATGTGTGTAAGAAAAACCGAGAGTTTCACGCATGCCGGTTCTATTGTTTCTTATCAGTTTAAGAAATGTATGGACAGTGAAAGATTTTAAGGTTCAAAATGGTTTTGAAGGGTTTTATCGATGAGTAGGGAGAGAAAAAAGCGTTAAACATTAAACACCTTTTTTAGACGACTATCATTGAAACTCCGGTATCTGAAAATTTATTCATGAACTAAATTTTAAAGGGAAATTAAATTAGGAATTCCATCAATGACCAGAATACCCTCTCTACGGGAAAGAAGTGTAAACAAGCATACTGGAAATTTAAAAGACGCCTCAGAAGTGATACCGAGGCACAAAAAAAAGAAAAATGCTACAGCGAAAAAATTCGAGCTGACATTAAAAAATTTTTGGTGTTGGTTGGCGTTGGCTGATAAAAAAAACGCTATTTTATTTCTTGATTGCCATTGCGAGGCAAGTATTTGGCAACGTAAACAAATTGCAAAAAGGGGGACTCACCAAATGAGTTGCTGGTCTGACGTGTGTTTGTTCCAGCATGTCGGGTGTTCTTCTGGAATTAGGGCAATATTTGGAGGTGATAAGCTGATTAAACTAAGGTATTAGGGGAAAAAATCAAACCTGGAGAGATGGGGTTTCAGTATGTCAACAGACGGTGATCGTTTTGCCATGTAACGTTCGACTCCACTGGATACATGTCGGCGGGATCTATCGTGAGTACCATGACGGCTGGAAGCTATCTGAAAAAATCAAATTTCAAAAAAAAAACAATTTAGAGACGACAATCAATATGAAAAGTTCTGAAAAACCAAAGTCATGTTTAGGACAAAGTCATGTTTAGGTTCATTTTGAAGCGCTAAAAAATCTGACATTCATAGTTCAGGCTAATTTTTTGAATTGAGATTGCTAAAAGCTTCCAACGAATGAAATCTATATAATACCGATAGTTTGAGGTGATGTTTTGAATTGAGATTTTCGGAAGCTTCAAAATGAATATAAAAAAAGAAATCTACATTTTTGCACAAACTCTGAATTTTGCAAAATGATCAAAGTCAGGTTAGCCTCTATTTGAAGCTCTCAAAAAATTTAAATTGATAGTTCAGTCTGTTTAGAATTGACATAGTTAAGGACTTCAGGTTGAGTATGAATATGCAAATGGATAGTGTTTCGAAATTCCAGAAATATCTGAAAATTTTGGAAAATGCAGAAAATCGTTTCGAAATGAGTATGAACATGCAAACTGGAATTTTTTTCAATTCCAAAAAATCTGAATGTTTTGAAAATTGCACAAAGTCATTTTAAGCACATATTGAAGCTCTCAAAAACTTGATATTCCTAATTTTAGCCATGTATGGGCAAAAAATAGGTACAAAAGTCGGCGTGGCATACCTGCTCATTTCTCATTGTTGGCGACAACAGAATCATCTCGCCATGCCCATTCATTTGCACCGGCATCATGTACACTGGCTGAGACGGGTCGTAGTTGTATCCATTATTCGAGTGGAAACGTGGCAGCGAACGCTCCCGGCTTCTAGTTCGATAATTGATTTGATCATCCGATGATGTTGATTCATTACTGTAGGAATTCTGCAAAAAAAACAGATTTGAATCAGCCTAATCATGTGGAAAGGTGAATGAAAAGGTCACCAACCCTTGAATGTGGACGTCTGACATAATGATCGTGGTGTCTTGGAGAAATGATACGTGGAAGACTTTTGGCACGGCTCCTAGCTGGTGAATCGTCTACAAGACAAAGTGTTGGATATCGAGGAGCCGGAGAGTATGTTTGCTGTGGTGGTGATGGTGGCTCATAATATCCATCGGGTCTCACTTTTCCTCCTTTTATGGTCCCTGCCAACTGATGAGCTGAAAATTCGGCAGCTCGCTGCTCATCTTTCGACAAGCACTGGTCAAAAACTGCATCTAAAAATTGATCAACATCTTTTCCATGCTCTGGAACCGGCATGTTCCGAATAGTTGAGTACTGGCTTGGCACTTCTCCTCGTTTCAGTTTTCTAATGTCACGAGATCGAGTTGACTCATGACCATCGTACATTACTGGCGCCGCCATCATGGGTGCAACATCCGATCTCACACTTTGAGGAGATAGAATAGGTTCAGGTGGACGGTATTGGGGGACTGAATAATTTCAATATAAGGGGAAATTGAATTAAACTTCTATGAAAACAGAAAACTCACTCTGCGGATACTGTGGAACGTAGGAGAACTGTGGTTGCATCATCATCTGCTGAGGAATCATTGCGATTTGCTGGCCAGGTATCATTGATGAAGTCATCATGACAGGCACGTACTGCATCATGGGCATATGTTGTTGCGGATAGGTGAACGTTGGGGGTGGCGCAAAGTTCATCGGCGTGTATTCCTCGTGGTGTTCGGTTCTGAAGTTGGTTAATTGATAAGAATTACGGTTAAGATGAGAAATCAAATGAACAATACATTTTTTCAAAATCTTTTTGAGCGATATTTTTGAAATTTTTGGAAGATATGAAACAAACATAGATTGAAAACTTTGAATTAGCAGAATTTTTCGAAAATTCCTAGTTTTTCAGCAATTCGCGATTTCTGTGAGACACCTTTTTTCAGTTTTAAAATATAGAAACCAAATTTATGAAACAAAACCAACCTTGAATAAGTTTTTCTTGGTAGAATCGGCGATTTCAAAATGTGCGAATGGTCTTGAATCGTTTCCTGCATCTTCATATTTTCCTTCGGGCGGACCGTCTCATATCCAACACGATTATCGTCCTCAACGCTTTCCTCACTTTCTGAGGTTTCTAGAAAAAATAAATTTTGAAGGTCAAAAAAAGGTTTCCATACCACTCTCCACCATTTCTTGTGGCTTCGGATTATTTTTTCTTGGCAACGTGTACGCGTAGCCAGCTTCCTCGTTGTATTCTCTGACTAGAGACTCATCAGACTCCTCATCGATTTTTTGGTGGTCCCTGGAAATGGAAATATGATTTAAGATGAGTAAGGAAGATGATTTATTTTTGTAGTTTACATTGGCGTATTTCTGCTCTCAGTGCGTTGCGGCGGCTGATTCATCCATTCTTCTGGTGTTGGGTACTTCCTTGGTTGTTTTGGAGTCATCGTAACTTCTGGCTCAACAAGTTCTGGTTTTTGTGCTTCTGCCACTTTTTTGACCAGTTTTTCAGGCGGGAAATTGAAGAATATGGATCTGAAATTGGATTTAAGCGTATTAGAAAAGTATTGAAGTTTGTACTGTTGATTCTCCAAATCCATATTTGCCCCTTCGATTTGAGAAAAGACATCATGGATGAAATGGTTTCCAGTTGGTACGAAAACTCGATTAGGTGTCTCCACTTCCACAGTCCACCCCAAAGCAAAACCAACTCCTCTGTAAATGAAATATCGATTTTTACTAAATTTGTTTTCAAAATATATACCTTTGCTTCAAAATTCGCTCAGCGAGTTCACTAGTTGTGCTCCATGGGTTTAAGTGAATATCATAGCTCAATCCATCGTAGCAGTTGATTTCAGCTACTGTGTTCGGAATGTTTGGAGTGGCTTGAAGTTCCAGATTAGATGGTGGGTGCTCTCTGGCAATCTGGAAATTGATGACTTGATTTCGAAATTTCTATTACTGTTCAATATGATATAAAACACATTTCAATGAATTTTCTGCTATTTTGATCAGTTTCCGGAGTCTGGAGCTCGGCTGTCAAGTTTCCGATCACTTCTAAAACGTTAGAGAGTGTAAAGCAGACCTAGATTGAAAATTTTGCATTTACAGAATTTTTCAGAGCTTTCTAGTTATTTTAGAAATTTGTTGATTTCTGAAATACGCTTTTTTTGTCCCGATTTGTAATGGAAATGTGAAAAAAACAAGTGTCTGAGATATAGGCAAAAATCTGAAAAATCATGAGTTTTCTAAAAATTATTATTAAAATGCAAGATTTCTAAAATTTCCAAAATGATCGGAAACTTGCCAGCCGATCTAAAAACTTCTAAATTTGGTAAAAGTGGCTGAAAATCTACTGAAAAATACGTTTTTATTTATCATTGATTCGTACAGTATATCATATTTTAAGGTCATAAGAAGATCATAAAGATCATAGCTGGATGTTACTTTTGAAAATTGTCGATTGCCAAAAATTAATTGAGAAAGACCGGTACTGTAGATTTGATTTGTGAACATACCTCACTATCATAGATTTTCAATCTCCTTTGAAGGGTACCGAACAACTGCTCTCGCAAAGGAGCTGGCTCCTGCTTGAAGAACCCAACGAGCATGGGAATAATATTTTCAGTAGGTGGAAAAACTGAAATTGCCATGTGCACCAATTTCCATCCATTATCAATGGCTGTTTTATCCGGATTGCCATGAATTTGGTTAATAATCTGAACTAGGATCTCATCCCGTTGGCATGGATTCGAAATCCCTTGTTGAACAATGTATCGTCCCAAATCCTCTTGCTGTTTTTTCGAAAACTTCCTATCGTTCATATACTTCAAAACCAGTTTGAAAATTTCAACAGAGAGACGGAAGTCATATTCACTTTCTTTGTGTAAGAATGGAGTCATGATGGGTTCACGGCGAGATTCCAGAAGATGTCCCTTGAAGTTTTCTTCGGCATATTGCTCTAAAGAAATGCTCCTCATGTTTGGCAAGAAAGTCTTTACTGGAATTGTCAGATACTGAGTTAGGGTTTCAGTAGCTTCTGAATCTGACGTTGGTCGCTCCAAAGCCTTCTTAGCATCCTCGTTAATATCAATGTATCCCACAAGTGTATGTTGTAATTTTCCAGAATTCTCTCCACCCAATGCCTGATGGTAAGCATCAAGTCGTTTGTTGCGTTTCATGGTTCTTCCAATTGCTTTGAACATTTCTTCTCGTTTTGAAATGTAATCTCTTCTGAAAAAAATTTAAAATCAGATGCCTGTCGATTTTCAAATCGGGGTTTTCACCTGGCCTTCCATCCTCTCAACCCTGCCTGCAACTTGATTATCGCTGCTCGCTTCCTCTTGTAAATTCTCTGAGCAACGAATGATTTCAGATTCTTCTGAATCACAATAGCTGCATCTGAACATATCCGGTTTTGTTGGGACTCGTAGCGATCGGCAAGGCGTTCTCGTAGGAAAACGTATTCGGTTCCGATTTTGAAGTCGTTCTCGTATTTGACACCTTGGCCTTGCAAGATGTCTTGGATAATCTCTTTTTCGTTTTGACACATGGCAATGTCTCCTGGGAGAAGGCACCGGTATCTAGAACTTATGTGTAGCAAAAATTAAGACAAGGTGAAGATAAAACTTACTGTCTTGCAAATGACGTCTTTGACATTTTCACCGGATACCCTTTGATACGGAAACTAAGAAGTTCCGCCAGAAGGAGGTTCTTAATCTGGCGGTTGACAAGTGGAATGTCGAACTTCTTTGTCTGTCGCTCATTGTTACTTTTGATACAACGAACGAAATAAGCGTGAGATCCATTGATCTTTTCTGCGATTTCCTGTGCACCACGCAAGATAAATTGCGCTTGGGACACAATCTGATCAGTTGTGTTGGAACTATAGTTCTCTACCAAGAGCCCAATGATCTACAAACAAACTTGAAGATATGCACCAATGAGAGACACCTTACCGGATTCTTACTGCCTCTCAAAAGTTGAACCGCAGAGAAAGAGATGATTCTCTTGTTTCTAGAGAAGAAATCATTCACATTGTACCAGGTGGTTCCGATGCAGTGACGGACACCGAATTCCATTCTTTCCCTGTTTCTAGCCTTACCATAGGAGCTGCGATCGGTATGGTTCAGATTACAATGCTCTAGATAACTTTCGTGGTTGCCTTTCGGGAATTTGCATTCATCAGTGAGCAATGGAAGAAGGCCATATGGTTTTTTGAAAAGAAGCTCCACCGTTTTTCCATTCTCGATACTGGTTGGGACCTTAAAACTTGATTAAATATAGTACCAGCCAATAAGATAAACAAAGACATATTTTCCAGTTGGTTTTCGATCATTTTGACCATTAACAGGAATCTGGAGCACGCCTATCAAGTTTCCGGTCACTTTGAAAACTCGGAAGGATCTGAAACAGACCCAAATTGGAAACTTTGCATTCATAGAATGTTTCGAAACATTTTTGTACTTCAGATATTTGCCAATTTCTGGAAGAAACTTTTTTTCACGTTTTAAACAACAAAAAACAGGCCAAAACAGGAGTCTGTCAGAAATTGGCAAAAGGCTGAAAAAACAAGGAATTTTCACAAAATTCTGTAAATGCAATAATTTCAATCTAGGTCTGTTTTACAACCTTCAAAACTTTCAAACTGATCAGAAACTTGACAGCCGAGCTCCAAACTCGAAATTCTCAAATTCCCGAATTATTAAAATTTTGACATTTTGGAACATCCGATTTTCAGAAGTTTCAAATTTTTGCCTTTCTGACTATCCGAATTTCAGACTATTCAAAATCTTTGATTTAACTTCTAATTTCCGAATCTTCGTATTTACGAATTTCATAATTTTCGATGATTCGGATTTCAAATTTCATGGATTGCTGAATTTCCGAATATCTGATTCTCTGAATTTCCAAACTTCAGAGTTTCTTCAAGTTTTCCAACCCTGGGTTTCAGATTAAAAATGGTCAATATGGCTGAAAATCAACTGCTAATTACATATATATATCGGGAAATTAAAAAATTTATATATATATATATATATATATATTTTGTCGATCGGTACTGTACACAACATTATAATGCTTCCGAAAACAAACCTTATAGTCTACAGTAATCCCATCCTTGGCGTAATCCACCAGCTGATCATGGAAGCTATGTTTCACAAAAAGATTCTCAAGTCTCTCATTCACACTGTTGATCAAAAACTCTTCGACTCCGTTGTTATTAAATTTTTCGAAACCGTATTGGTCCAAAATGGAAATCACGCCGGTATGGAGAGGACACTTGAGGTGAAGACCAATTCGATTAATGACCCATTTGAATAGTTCTTCGTAGATCAGCATAGCAAAGGAGTCTCTGGAAAATGATAATATTAGGAATCAAAACAAATTTTCTGTAAATTTTGGAAGTTACCTGTTATCGAGCGCGGAGTTCAAGTCGATGGTAGTTCCGTTTTCAGATTTTGGCAATAAGAAGTCTAGAAGTTTCTCGAAATCCACTTCCAACAAAAAAGCCACCCATTTCACTTCTGACATGTTACCAATCTCCACCACATCCTGTTCAACATTTGGATTTCTTTTCGTCCGGAAGTAAATATTTCCAATGTGCAGGATGGTTGAAATAATTTTGTAGATACTAATACAGTGGTCATCAGAAAATCCCAAGACGTGAAGTGCATCTTCCAAATGCTTGAAATGGTTCACATCGGACTGAATGTTTTCCGTGGAGTTTCCTTGGTTGATGTAGAAAAACTTTTGGAGACCTTTGATCCCAAATTTCGCCTTCATTTCATCATTCAATCCGTGGTAGACTTCATAGAAGACATTGAAGTTTCGCTCGCCAGGTTTTTGAGAAATTACACGTGGTACTTCCAATGGTACAGTGTATTTTAGGTTCAGACCAGTTAGAACATTTCTAAAAATAATAATTACAGTATCGGTAAATTTGATTTTCCGGCCTTTTTAATCATTTTAGGAGTCTGTAGCTCGGCTATCAAGCTTTCTATCACTTTGAAAATTCCTTAGTTTTTGGGTACATAATTGAGGCTATTCAGAAATTGAAAAAAACTAAATAACTAAGAAATTCGAAAAGTTCTGTGAATTCAAAGTTTCAAATCTAGAATTATATGACATTTTCCTAAATTTTCAAACTTATTGGGGACAGACCAGCTGAGCTACAGAATCCTAAAAATGGTCAAAATGACCGAAATCAACTGCAAAGCCTACCTCTTGTAAAGAAGATCCATTGAACATCCATATCTAGTTGCTTCATCGTTTTTCAACGTCTTGGCACAACCGAAACTTTTGAAAACCGACTCTATCGCACTTGAGTGTTTTGTGGTGACTTTGGAGTTGGGTTGGGATGTTAGAAAATTGAACACCTTGAATGCGTTGGTAGATTTTCCAGAACCAGATTCTCCTCTGAAATTTGAGTAATGAATTCTAGAAAACCAACAAAATAACGTACCCAAATACAATAGACTCCGAGTTTGAGCTCATTCTGGTGATTCTCTGCAACGCATTTTGAGAGACACCGGAGATATGACATTTTTGGGTGTTCAGTGATGTCTGCTGGGTTAATTTTTCAAAATTGTTCACAAACACCAACACATTACTTGCTTTAGTCTGAAAATAATTTGAGTTTTAAAAAACGTGTTTACTGTAATAGAAGCCCACAAAAACCGTTAACTACACATGAACACATTCGTTTCGCTTTGAAAGATATCAAACTTTTGAAAATTGATAAAATATTTTACATAATATCACCAATATTTTATCAGTTGACCAATTGTTGATACCCTTAACAGAAATCGAGATAATTGAGCACAAAGTTAACGGTTTGGATAAAATTCTCTTAGCAGAAATGCGCTAGCTTCAAAAAACATTGCTCACATAGGTTTGTCCATTTTTGAATCGCTCATGAAGGTTTTGAGCAATTCCAGCTTCTATTGGTCTCTGAAATTTTAAATCTCAAAATTTCAATACTTTATTCCAAAAAACTCACGGAAGCTCGATAAGGTTTTCCATTTCTGGAAATTCCTGATTATTCAATTCTTCCTGTTACCTTTGTAATACGTTTTTTGGTTAACCTGAATTGAAAAATATTGGTCGTGAAAATGTAACGTACAGAAGGAATGTTGCGTGTGGGCGAAAAACAAGAAAAAATCCAATAAGGAGATCTAATGTTCGATAAGATTGATAAGGGGGAACAAGAAAAAAGTGTCTTTGCAAATCACCCAATGTGATTAACAGGCGCTAAACGGACATTGGAATGAAACTTTGGGGGATTATGAGAAAAATAAAGGAATATGAGACGAAAATGAGGATGTTTTATATACTGTAGTAACCTGGAATCCTAGATAGTAGGAATTTCCAAAACAAAGACTCATACATTATCAAATTTCCCGTATAGTTGCAACAACACGAAAACAATAAAATGGCGGAAATTGTTAAAATGATGGAAACTAGGTTGAACCGTTCAATCAAATAAGTTGGAAGAAGATGTTGGCTGGATGAAGAGTGTTGCAGTTGAACAACATCGGCGGGTTCTTGCGACGCGGCGGATATACAAAAGACGCGCACCCCATCCCGTTCATGGTCACTCGCTCAGATCGAGTTATCTTATTATCATCCTTAACATTTCTCGGGAATATATCTATCTATCGAATTGTATCTTTGCCTTCCTACCACCAAGTCTTCACAGAATACGATTAGCAAATTTTCGGGCGTTCTTGGTATGGGTGTGTGTGTTGTTGGGGTTGCTTTCCGCCTGGGAAGCAATTATTCTCAAGTGAATATTCTGTATCGATGGATGGAACAATTAGAAAACAGTTGAAATTTTTGAAAAAATCAAAGACAATTTCTCAAAAATAGCACAGTCAGATATAACGTCGCTGTTGTATTGAATTTTGTATCTTGATTTTTGTAAGCGATATCAAAAATTGGAAATTTATAGAACGGTTGATGATATGACAAACTAAAAAACTTGTGTCGTTCTATTGGAGCATTTAGACTAACAATTATATCGGTTCCTATTAGAGATATCAGGAATTTGTCAACGGACAAAATGTTTATCATAATACCACCAACATTTTTGTTGTTGACACATTTTTGATATTTCTTAGAGAACACGAGATAAATCAGCTTGATTAATTGAATAGTTGAGAATTCAAACTTCGCTACTTTACATATTTGATTTTTTCAAAATTTTTAAAAATTTGAGTTTTTGAATTCATATGATTTTTAAAATTCATGTTCATTAGCATTTGCTTAATTTTTGAATTTTCAGGAATTAGTAAAAGTTCGGGAAATTAGAAATTTATGAATTTTGGAACTTTTGCGTGTTCACGAATTTTTTGGAATTTATGAATTTTTGAAGAATTACGAATTTTAAGAAATTCTAAAAACTGAAATTGTTCGCAGGTTTATGGTAATACATACAGCGTAGGCGCCAGTGATGTGGAGCGGCGCGACATTTCTCGAATTTCAAAACTTTGACTTTTCGAATTTTTTTCGAGTTTCTAAAATTTTCAAAATTTAGCATTTTCTTTGAATATATGAATTTTTTGGAATTTACGAATTTTCAAAAAGTATTTCGATTTCCAGAAAAAATTTAGAATCTAATATACAAGCTTCAGATTTTTTTGGAATTGTTGGAAATTCAGATAATTCCTTAAATTAAGAAGCTCTGAAATTCCTATATGCGGTCCCGAAGATTTAATCAAAGTCGAAGTTCTAAAAATATTGACGTTTCCTTGTAACTTAAAATTTATTTCAGCACCATTTTACATTAAAACTGTTAGAAAAACGTTTTTATGAAACAACAAAAAGTACAGGGTAGGGTTTTCGAAATATTATTATGATAACAATTGAGATCAAGACTAATGAGGAGAGAAACATTGAAAGCTGTTGAATATTGTCATTGCAGGGTACGGTAAGGGGATTTGTTTTTGTTTTTTTGTTCTGATTTTTTCTGATGAAAGAAAACAATGGAAATGATTAAGAATATGATGATAATTTTGAGATATTTGTTGGAATTGGAGCAATTGGAGCACAGATTCAGACCATGTTGGCTACTGCGTCACCGTTCCTCTGCCCAGGAGGCTGCTGGTGAACTGCTGTGTACTCTCCAGAGACCCTGGAAATATAAAAAATTGCTTTTCGGAACAATTTTCAGGTTTCTGAGCTAGTAAAAGAACTGCAAAGATAGAAATAGAAGAAAAAACATACATTGGTGGCTTACTGTCGTTATTGTTGTTAATAGTGGCCGTCGCGTACTTGGAGTAGTGGTGTGGATTGCGCACCTTGAACTTGTACAAGCAGTAGGCCAGGAAAATGATAATGGCGATGAATACGAGAAGTGTCACCACGGGTGGCCCTGTAGAAGAAGAAAATTCGTGAATTGAAAATTGTTTGAAAGTAGACATCAAGTTAATTTTTTCTGTTACTGAATGTAAGCTTTTCTTTCAAAACGTTACTCACAAATAGAAGACACAGGACAAATAGGTTCCCAGAAGTGTTTTTTCTTTTGATTGTTACCCGAAAACCTTATATTAGAAGATCTCAATAGTGTTAAGAAGACATACAGTAAGCGCAGACTGGCGGAGTAATAACAGGATGAACTCTGACCGGATCAGATATCATATCGCACGCAGCTCCCATCCATCCGAGTTCACAGCTGAAATTTGAGATTATTGAAAATCGAAAACAGGCTCAAATTATATTAGGTTGGCGGGAAAGTCTTTGTCACTCTGTTTGTTTAATCACTGTTCTCGTATATGGAGGCTGTGTATGATATCGACTCTAGTGAATAACAAGGTGATAAGAACCTTCCATATAAACAAGTCCCCATCTCCTTCCCTGCTCCTCATCTGTAATTGAAACGATATGTTTGTTCCCACTGCTATTCACATCAGACATGTTTTGATTTACCTCTTCCTATCTCACACCACGATGAAGGATTCGGAAACTTTCTTGAAGAATGTGTACAACACACATGCCCCTCACTACAATACTATTCGCAATTGGTTCCATCGTTTCGAAAAAGATGACTTCTCGCTCGATGAAAGGATCGCTCTGGGAGACCCCGTGAGTTGGATTTGGACAAGCTGAAGCACGCATTGCAATCGGATCCATTTCAATCTAGCCGTGAACTATCTGTCACATTCGGAGTTCACCATAGCACAGTCCTTGAAAGTTTGAAGTCTCTTGGAATGAGAAAACTTTTTGGTCGATTCATACCTCATCACCTGACTCAAGCCAACCTTGACCGCCGAGTCGACGATTCGATTACTCTTCTCACTCTCCACGCGGGCGATCGATGGCTGGACCGGCTAATAACCGGAGATGAGAAGTGGGTCTTCTACGATAATCACCACATGAAATCCCATTGGGTTGGAGAATGAGAGATCCCACATGATGTCCCCAAACCCGACCTTCATCCGAAAAAAGTTATGCTCTCTGTGTGGTGGGGAGTGGACGGCCCCATCTACTGGGAACTTCTGCCCGAGGGCAAAACAATAACTGGAGACCTCTACACTACTCAACTACGAAACCTCAAGAAAGCAGTCGACCGTTCGGCCCTGAAAGACAAGAAAGTGTACTGTCAACATGATAACGCTCGCCCACATGTTTCGAAACAAGTGAAGCAGGAGCTGATGGGATATGGATGGAATGTTCTCCCTCACCCCCCGTATTCTCCTGATCTTGCTCCTTCCGACTATTGGTTATTTGGCGATATGACACGTGCCTTCGAAGGAAGAAGCTTCAATTCCCGTGGAGCGGTCGAAGCGGCACTCAAACAATACTTTGCCTCACGCCCGGCTGGATTCTACCGCAATGGAATCCATAAATTGAGGGAACGTTGGAGACATGTTGTTGATAATGATGGACAATATAATTAATTATTCGGTTATTTTTTCTTTGAGAAATAAACTATTGAAAAAGTGACAAAGACTTTCCCGCCAACCTAATATAATGGCTCGAGCGCCCGCGAAAAAAGTGAAAAAAGGAAAAAAGACTCACACACAGCTGAAATGTCCGGTTGAGGTCTCAACGTGACACTGATCGGCGTGTTTGCAGCTGGCCATTTCTTCACCATAGCAATAACGGAAGCCCGTTGGGAGAATGTACTGCTTCTCCCCTTTCAGACGGTATGAGGCGGACATGCCTTGCTGAAAATGAGCCGGGTAACGAAACATGTATTGTGGGTATGGATGGAAATGGGTGAGGCATTCATATTAAATTCTACGAAGGCCATAAAAGTTATAAAATGGAGAGAGGGATCCTAGCTCCAAGAAAATGTAAAAATTGACTTCAAGAATAAAATTGAGAATAAAGTTAAGAATTTTCAATTTTAGGGTTAGTTTCTAATTTTGTGAAAAAAGGTCAATTTAAAATTGAGAGATGTCTTTGCAAAAAAAAGGTATCGCATTTTCTCCTAGCTCAATGATCTATGAAAGATATCAAAATATCTATGAAAGATATCCTATGAAAGATATCAAAAATATTTAAACTGATAAAATATTGGTGATATTATGATAAATTTTTAATCAAATTTTTTTAATATCTTATGGAGAAACCGAGATAATTGAGCTCAAAGTGCTCGTATTGGGTGAGCATCTATCAGACCATTTCTGGTATCTGCATTTTGAGCTTAATTATCTCGGATCCTATAAGAGATATCAAAAATATGTTTGCTGATAAAAAATTTGTGATATAAATATAAAAAATTTATCAGTTCACAAACTTGTTATATCTTTCGAAGCAACCGAGATAATTGGGCTCAAAGTGCACGTGTTGGATGCGTCTCTATTAGTGCATTGGATGTATTTCCATTTTGAGCTTAATTATCTCGGCTCATATGGAAAATATCAAAAATCTGTCAACTGATAAAATGTTGGTGAAATCATGATAATTAATTCATCAGTAAAAAATTTCTGCATATCTGTGACAGGAAACGAGATAATCTAGCTCAACGTACACAAGTTACTAGTAGAGCATTCGCAAAGATAATATTCAAGAATGAAATGTCTGAATTTTCAAAAAAACCCCGCAAACTCAAAATAGATTTTGATTTTTATTTGGTTTCTCTTCAAAATCACGGAGCCCCCTAAAATCAAAAACCAACCGCGGAGCACTCGTAAACTCCATCATCTTTCTCTGGCTGATAATTGGTGATCTCCACGTAGGACGCATCTCTGGAAGAACAAGAAAAACTGGTTGCTGTTTAACTTGTAATTGATCATTCTGTCTTCTTACATTTTCGTTTTGACATATTCTGGTTTAATCACCGTCCCGCCACGCAGCCATCGTAACGATCCGGATTTTCCGCTTGGATGTTCACAACGAATCAACACACTGGATCCCTGCTCCACGCCTATTAGGGTTGTGCCAGCGTGAACACTTTCTGAAAAATTTTTGGAATTTTTTTCTTATCAATATTATTCAAAATGACTCATGTTTTCTATTTTTTTTCCACTTTAAACTTTTTTCAGAGCTCAAAAAAAGCTGGAAAAAAAACAATGAGTCAGACTCACCTTGCAGTCTTAGAATGTGCTCTCCGGCCATTGTGGCACCAAAAATAGTGGAAAGTAAGAAAAGAATTTGAACAATGTTATAAAGTTGTCCAGACATTTTTCTATATGGGTCTGTAATACATATTATTATGTCCAGATGAACAAGAATTGAGGGAGTGTCGTGGGAAGAGGATGGCAACGAAAAAAAAAATAATAAGAAGGACAACTGGTTGCTTGGTATGTGACGGATCGTATAATACCAAAAAACGTAATATTCAGAATAGAAAATAGGAGAGAGAGAGGTTTATGGTAATACATACAGCGTAGGCGCCAGTGATGTGGAGCGGCGCGACATTTCTCGAATTTCGAAATATTTAACAAAAATTACGATTTCAAAACTCCAACAGAACTGCTTGGAACAAAAATTGATTAAATAATAAACTTGAAAGTCGGCAAAAATGAGGTGATAAGAATGATAAGAGGAGGGGTGTGCTTTTTTTCTGTCTAATCGATGACTAGAATGGAAAATACCCTCAGTTCTAAAATAGGAAAAAAAGGAGAAAGACAATACGCGGCCTAGACAAACAATGAATAATCAGGGGTGAAAATATGGGGGAAATTTTTAAAATATTTTGACTGACTGCACTGCCTGGCTCCTCAAAATAATAAGATCTTCTTTTTATATCGAAAAGTCCAGCAGTGCAAACATTACAAGAATAAAGTCAGTCCTCCTACGTGTTCTTATCATGTTGTTTTGTCGTAGCGTACCGTTTGGGGTACTTGAGAATTGAGAAAAATTGTGATATGATATCATTGAAATTTGAGAGCAAATTTTACAAAAGCTGCTCGGTAGGGGTGTAACCAGTCTCAAGATCTGGATGTTTGGAGACAAGACCAAACCCACACGGAGAATCCGATAGCTGCCTGATATCATTATTTGACATAAAAATGACGTCAAGTGAGAAACAGGGGGGTTTTCCTTTTTTTTTTGAGAATTCCAAAAACTAACGACGACATAGAAAGAACCAAAAACTGAACACGAAAAATAGCATCATTGCTGGAAGTTGATTTTTTCTTTTAATTTCTTGTTTTTTAATTTTGATCCTGATGCTTTAGATACAGTAACTTTGCAATTAAGGAACTTTTGGAAAATTCCTAATTTTCGGATATTTGCCGATTTCTGAAAAACACATGTTTTCACTTTTTAAGTACAAAAACGGGACAATAAAAATAGAACCGGTACAAAAAGTTTTAAAAATTGTTTTCTAGAAATTGGAAGATATCTGAATAACAAGGAATTTTCAAAAATTCTGGAAGGGCAAAATTTTCAACTTTGGTCTATTTCAAAACGTCTCATATTTTCAAAGCGATCGGAAACTTGACAGTCGAGCTCCAGACTCCAATAAATGGTCGCAATGGCTGAAAATCAACTGAAAATTTGGTTTTTGTCAATCTAATTGACTGATACTGTAGGTTTTGAAGAATAATACTTTGAAAATCAAAAAAAAAACTTCAAATGTTTTTTGGAATAAAAAAAAGTTAGAAAAAAAAGTTTTCGGAATTAAAATCAGAAATTCCTAAAACTCTTAATTCAAAAATTGATAATTATAAAAAATGTCACCGAAAAATTGCGGTTAGTGGGTAATAAAGGGAGTTGCCCCGAAACTATGACTTATTCGAAAAAGGGCACTTCTCTTAAATAAGAACTCCCTTCAGAAGACACATTGAACACACGAATATAACGGGAAGAAAACTGTCACTGTTACTTTTCTGCTTCATCTTATCAATTTTCTAGTCAACACAGTTTTTGTCCAGCGCTTAACATGGAAAACGTTACAAATTTCATTTTATCACACTGAAAAACGAGCACACAAGCGCGGTACTTTGGACGGAGACGGTAACGTTGTACAATTTGAAAAATTCGGAACGAAGTTATGAATTTTGATATGATATCATACACACACCGATATATGTATTTCATGTGTGCTTTCACGAGGGCGGACACCACAGAGAAACCAAGCAAACAATTGGATCTACGTAAATCGGAGAAAAGGGGTTTTGACAGCTTTTCAAATTTGGAATCCAATCAAAGGTGCGAAAAGTATCTCTCATCAGCAAGCGCAGACCACCCACGCTTTTTGTTTTCTTTTCTCTTTGATCCCTGTTGATTTTTACGCAATTTTTGTTAAAATGGACCAAAACATAAAAAAGTGAAAAAGACAGTTCTACAAAAACGGAAGTGAGAAATGTTATAACCAAACATCCAATTGTCTTTCTTCCTTTACACTCGAACCTCATAAGACTACGGTCTCGCCACTCTCTCTAAAAAGTCATAAATTAAACCCTCTGGGAAATAAATAGCAGAAGGACAAGATCTACGTTCCGATATGAGCGACGGAATGATCTGAGTTTGATAAATCAGAAAAAAGAGTCAAAGAAAAAAGGACCCCACCCCAAAAATGGGTGACGTGGGACACGCCATATTGACCAGGATTTATGACAGGTCTCCCTCGTAGGTGAAGAAGACTTTTGGGACAATGACTCAGATCACTTTTTTCCGCGAATTTCAATAAATTCGATGCGTTTCTATGCAAATATTCTCCTGCAAAACGAAGCCCCCGCAGTTTTTTGAGGTTTTTTTTCTTCTTCTCGTTTTTTTGTTAAGTGTTTGTACGATGTCTTTGATGTCAAAGAAAATGTGGTTTGTAGCTTTTGTATTGAGTCATGAAGAAGTCAAAACATCTACAGTATCATGGTTAGGTAAGATTGTGCAAGAAAATTCATTTTTCGTGAATTTTATTAGAATACTAGGCTGTTGGCTTGTAACTTTAGGACAAAAGTTAAGGGGGTTCGTGTTTTGGACGAATAGTGGCAATGAAGTTTGCAAATATTTTATTTTACACGTGTGTGAGGTCCCGTACCTTTTATTGAATGCGTAAATAAATAGTTTCTAGTTAGAACTTGCCCAAAACCTACTGTAGAGCGGGTCATTGTCAGAACTTGGTTGAAAGTTGAAAGTTGATATACTACTAGGTCGCAACCTTGTCATAATTCTGTTTAATCGGCTCAAGTAGCGGTCCAGAATCTGACCAAACTCCGACCAGAAGTTGCCAACGACGTTCGAGTACTGACACAGGCTCAGCTAAACTTGAAAACGTTATCATTTGAAAGTTGAGGAACCTAATTGAGAACCTAATTTTTGAAAAATCAGCCCGGAGACTGTTCAATTTGGGAATTTTTGGAAAGTTTCTCAGAAAGTTTTCACTTATGCTCATATCGCTATGACTAAATTTTCTTTCAATAACTACAGTAATCCACGGCTTGCTGAAAAACAGTTATTTTGAGTTTAAAGATCTGTTGCGAATTACCTAGGTACGTTAAGTATAGTCGCAAAAATGATGGGTAGTACTTAAAAAAACAACTGATAGGATTGAGCAAAAAAGTTAAGAACCCAAAAGTTTTAGGATCAAAAAATCTGGCAACCAAAAAATTCTAAGATCCATAAAATCTAAAAACCAGAATATGTGCTAAGCATCAATATTAACCGGAGAGAGCCAAAAAATCTTAAATTTCAGGGGAATTCCACCTACTAACAAAAGTTTTGGATTCTGGCTTGAAACTTGTCTTATCATATCAGTTCGAAAAAAATGGTTCAAAAAATCAGTTGCACCTAGGCCTAAACAAAAACCGTATACCTATTTTTCTTATCACTATTTCTTTGAAAAAACACATTTAAACTACTTCTAATCACCGCTTCCAAAATGTGAATCACACGTGAAAGCTATAAATGCCAAGACCGGTGTGTGATAATCTACATCAAAAGCCAAATAGTTTTCAAAAATTCTTTGATTTTACTGCGTCACTGTAGACTAGGAATTTTTGCAAGACATCTTTAATGACTTTAATGTAGTTCACTTCTTGGTCCGATCAGGAATTTGCCCTTGTTCTGACATCATTTGCGCCGAATGGACGCATTGTGACCAAGGATTTTGAAACTGGACAGTGACGATGTTAGCGAAAGTTAGAAGATTAGTTCGATGGTTGATTTTTAACATAGAGTGATTAGTATTTCCGCTATCGAAATGTTTTCAACAAGAATAAAACCGAGACATGTTTGGCCTCTGCTTTGGAACTTTTGTTTCAGGTGTTTCGTTTCCTCTGCTTTGGTTAGCACATGCTATTCTGATTCTATCTGCCCATCCACAGTTTCTTTTTATACTACGCTGGTTATCAGTTGCATCACAAAATACAGTAGGAAAATGAGATACCGAGATTTTCACTACTCACGTCAGTTTCTCATATCAATCAGTATCAATCGCATCATCGTGACTCACTTATCATCATTGAGATTTGTCAAGGAAATTTGTGTTTTGACTGCAGATTTCCACGACAAGGGGGATTCCCGAAAAAGAGAATTGAGGAGGGATTGCGAAATATATAGCAAAAAAATTGTTTTCAAAAATTACAAGCCTTTTATACTGGAATAAATCAGCTACCGTATCCAAAAAAATAAGAAAACACTCGTCTTTCGAGGAAAAAACACTTGACATTTTTCATTCGCTCGTTTTATATCAAATATCTGATCAAAAAAGTGCTCAGACAGTCAACACTTGAAAGATCTTGGAGGTGAAGGAAAATAAAAAGTGATCCTACAGTACTACTCAAGTAAATTGGTCGTGTTTTTAATAGTCGAGCCATGGTCCATATCAACTATGTGAAAAACAAAGTTAAAAAGTGAATCTCGCTCTATTAGTATGGTAGGGGTAAAATAGTTGTAACTCAAATAAAACTAGAACGCTAATGACTGCACACTGTCACGTGTCAGAATGCATACCGTAACTCCCAAAATGCTCCGAAAAATGTTTTGTCTCCGATCGTTTAATGTATCCAATATTTTTTTGACCTTTTAATATAACGATAATAATTTTGTTGATAGAGCATTTTTCAATGATTTTGAATACTTAGAAAAATTAAGTCGATGCTGTAAGTGTCGCAGGCTCTAGATTACAAAGTTTACGGTATTAGTAACTAATTGAATGTTTAAAAAAAACACACGCTTAACAAAACCCCAATCTTATTGAACATCGTTCGGTTTTGTATACCAATGTTTTGTGTTTTAACGAAAATACAATTATTTTCCTTAGAATTATCACGATTCAAAAAAATGTGAACATTTTCGTTGAATTCAAAATAGTCGATTACATAAAACTACAAAATTTCAGAAAAATCGAGCAGCTTGAAATTTTTTAAAAAGTAATTTGCCTTGCGGCTATTCTTTTTTTTTGACATGGTTCTCAAACTTGGCGTCTCGGCTCACAGGCCGATCTATACGCCGCCTAAGCTGGCTATCCGCGACAGCCAGCCAGGCCCCCAAACACGGTGAGAAACGACGGCGATTATAAAAGGGCCCCATAGCGAGCGGCCGACATCTCCCGGGTTCCGCCGCCCGCTATGTTTTACGTGGCCCTCCGAGGGAGAGAGTGCTAAAATCAAGAGACGCAGAGAGCAGAGATAGAGAGATTAAAATGAGATTAAAATTAATGTTGTTTCCTGTCAGAAAAAAAATTAAAAATTGATAAACTGACAAAATGTTTTTGATATTAGGTTGTTCAGAATGTTCCGGTCATTTTTGATTGATTATTTTTTATCTTTGTTTTTGTGAAATAGGATACAGAAGAGTCTGCTATTGTTTTGTTGCGGGGTCTAAAAGTCTCAATATCCGACTTTAAATTAGAACACTAATCACTGTACATCTTCTCGTCAGAATTGATACTGTAACTCTGAAAAAGCTACAGCTTGCTACCTCCGATCTTTTAATTCATTCGATATCGTTTTGAACTTTGGTTTTGATTTTCCGTTTTTAAAATGACTTTTTTTCTGAGAAAATCTAGTGTACCGTGAACACTCTAATAGAAAGCCACCCTATACTTGTACTTTGAACTCAATTATCTAATGTTTTCAAAATATATGAAAATTCTGTTAATTAATAAAATATTGGTTATATTATGAGAAACATTTTATTAATTGACAGTTTTTTGTTATCTCTCATAGAAATTGAGATAATTAAGCAGGAAGTCTACAAATAGTGTAGCATCCTATTAGAGCGGTTACAGTAATGGTTATAATTTTGTTGAGAAACCACTTTTCGATATGTTTAAAAAAACCAAGAAAAAATTAGTTGAATTTGTCAGTATGGCATCCTCTAAATCACAGAGTTCACGGTATTAGTAATACATTGAATGTAAAAACAGATACTCAAAAAATCACAATCGTATTATGCAAAATTTGTCTTTGTACGCCAATGTTACGGTTTTTAACGCATATTCTATCAATATCTCCGTTGATACTTCGATTCAGAAAAATTAAATATTTTCATTGGATTCAGAGTAGTTGATTACATAAAACTACAATTTTCAGAAAAAGTTATCAATTCGATCTCAAAACAATTTTCAAAAAGTAATTTGCCTTGCGGCTATTCTTTTTTTTTGACATGGTTCTCAAACTTGGCGTCTCGGCTCACAGGCCGATCTATACGCCGCCTAAGCTGGCTATCCGCGACAGCCAGCCAGGCCCCCAAACACAGTGAGAAACGACGGCGATTATAAAAGGGCCCCATAGCGAGCGGCCGACATCTCCCGGGTTCCGCCGCCCGCTATGTTTTGCGTGGCCCTCCGAGGGAGAGAGTGCTAAAATCAAGAGACGCAGAGAGCAGAGATAGAGAGGCTAAAATGGAACAGCTAGAAAAATGCTTTAAAGGGGGACTCCGACCAAAAATTTTTATTGCATTAAAATGTGTTAAAATTTATCAATTTTTCAAATATTATTCCGAAAAAATTCAAAGAAAATCCGAAATCCCCGAAAAACGGCGTTGAAAAGGAAAATAATTCAAAAAAAAGTGCCGCCGGGGGACGAGGATTTTCAGTGAGAAACCTAGGCCACGGCACCTGACAGCCTTTTTTTCAAGTCGCCGACAGTGGTTTTTACGTTTTTTACCTGCCAAACATGAAATTGAAAAAAACCCGGAAAATTTGCCACATAGGAAAGGCGCCCGCTGCCGTGGCATAGGTTTCTCACTGAAAATCCTCGTCCCCCGGCGGCACCTTTTTTTGAATTTTCTTCCTTTTCAACGCCGTTTTTCGGAAATTTCGGATTTTTTTTGAATTTTTTCGCAATAATATTCGGAAAATAGATAACCTTTAACACATTTCAATTCAACAGCGATTCCCGGCCGCGGTCGCCCTTTAAAGACGGTTTTGGGAGAGAAAAATGTCGTTTTAAGGGCAATCGAGGATGGGAAACGCGATTGTTTAGTTCATTTTGCAAGAAAACGTCGATGAAAAGAGAAATGGGGTTTTTTGAATGAACTGAAACTTTTTAAGGAAAAAAATCAATCAACCTGAAAATTTGCTAAGTTAGCAGAACAACGATACCTTTGAAAATATGACAATTGTTTTTGACTTTGATGGAGATTTAGTAACAAATGATTGAAAAAAATATATATATATCCTTCCGTAAACGAAAATGTGGGTATCTACAAAGTCAACAGAATCAGACGAATTTCGTTCTTTCTTCTTTGCTTTTTATTCCAAACGAACCCATTCGCATTAGCGGTTGTGTGCGGAAGTTACACGACACGATTACAGAAACACATCAGTCCAAAATGCAGAAAAATGAAACGATTCATTCTCACAATTGCAACTCACGATAAAAACACTCCATTTTTCACAAATTACAGAAAAATTTGAAGAGAGCCTTACTGTAGGTTAGACATATCAATTAAAAATTTTGAAGAAAAATGACAATTTAAAAAAATGTTTGCACTGATTTTGTTTTGAAGCGGGGAGAGTATGTGGCGTTTCAAAGCTGTACTGGGATCTAATTTTGTGTGTTAAAGCAAAAAGGAAATTAAAATTTTCGAGGGGTTTGGAAGATCAAGGTAAGAGGATTTTTTTAATTGTTCAATTATCCTTGAGATGGGTTAATCTCGGCGGTGCTTCCATAATGATAACTGATGGACTTGATACGCATTGTGCAAGCACATTCTCCGGATCTTGGTTCTCCATCCTCGTTCTGTGGTCCATAAGAGAACACTTGATAAGCTGAAAAAACAAATTGATGTATTTCAAAAATCAGAAATGTTTGTTATTTTTAAAACGTGGTTTTCGCCTGATTTTCTATTGATAACTCATTGATTTATCAAGAAACCTCAAAAAATCAACTTCCGGTGTTTTTCCTTTTTTACAAGACCCCAACATCCTCTGCCACCACCAAAATGGGTGTTTATTTGATTAAAGAGGAACCAAGGCGTCAATTAGAGAGAAAATTCTTTCTGAGGCAAAATAGAGGGAATGCGCGAGAGACAGGTTTTCTGAAACGATCGACTACATTCGTCGGAAGTTTACTTTTGCTACGCGAATCGCTTTTTAGACCAAGTTTTTATATGCGACCATCCAACGATGACAAAATTCTTCTTTTTTTTTATTTCTGTAGAATGGGTGTCAGGAGGAGATAAAAAGAAGAACATGAAGAATCAGAAGTGAATCTGGTTCAAAACGGTTTCCTGCTGATAACAGATTATAGGAACAGTGGAAACTTGGAAATTTCAAAACATTAAGAGATATACTACCTTGAAAACACGGTATTGTCCGGATTTCAGATAATTTCATGGCCCTGAAAAAAAGTCAAAAAATAAGAAATGCGTCTGACGGTAAGATCCAAGCGGAGAAATATCAAAATCATGAATTTATAAAAACTGAATATCTAAAGACTTTTTACCTGTTGACATCTTGTAATTTTCAAACATTCGAAGGCTACTAAAGTCATTTTGACTCATTTTCAGGAGTCTGGATCTCGAATGTCAAGTTTCCGATCTCTTTGAAAAATTTGGAGGGTGTGAAACAAACTTAAAATAAAAACTTGAAATTTAAACAATTTTTGAAAGACTCCTAGTATTTCAGGTACTGGGCAATTTCTTGAAAACACCAGTTTTTTTTCACATTATCAGTACGAAAACGGGTCTAAATGGGGTTTTTTTTCTCAAAAATTGACAAATAGCTGAAAAAATTTTTTAAACACTTCCGTGAATACGAAACCGTCAATCTAGATATTTTTTACACGCTCCGAACTTTTCAAAGTAATTGTAAATTTAACGGCCGAGCTCCAGAGTTGTGAAAATTGTCAAAACGGCTCAAAAAAATCAACTGCAAAATGCGTTTTTTTAAAAGGATATTTGACGTGCTTCATGACACCGAGGGGTAAATGTATATTAAAAATGTGAGATTTGAGAAAAAAATTTCTAAAATCATCAATTCATGCAAAATCATGTTTGAAAAAACTTTTCTGAGCCGAACATGTCATTTTCCAACTTTCAAAATCTTCTTATTTTCTTAATGCAAAAAATGTGAAGACAGCGCATTTATCAATATTTTTAAAGTAAGGAAGACATAAAAAAATTTTGACCATATTTATTTTTTTTGATATGAAAAAATTAACTTACCCTGGCAATATTGCCTGCATTCCTCCTCAGACCTCAATTGAAGACGGTTGCTATTGTCACCGACAATTTTGGTATTCTTCAAGGTGACTCCCAAGAATCCTAAAATGATATTTTGATTTTCAACATACAGAATTCAAAAATCTACCTTTACGAGAGGTTTGCTTGAGTCCACTGGTCATCGTGTAGTCTTCCAGTGAGTGTCCAATGGAAGTCTTAATGAAACACCTGGAATTTTTTTCGTGTTTTGGACAATTTTCGATTGAACACCTCTTTCTAACAGAATCAAAAGTATAGGCAATGCAGCATGGGCTGTTGGAGCAGGCAACACAACAGGCGGTGATTTCATCAGCAGGAAATTCATCTACAGTACCCCCGACCAGGTGGACGTTAGGAAGAAAAAGGCATGATTGTACTGAAATTGCACTTAAAGGGTTTTAAAAAATATGGATGTTAAAAATCCGAATTCTTTTAAGTTATAGGGAGATAAAAAGTTCAAATTTCAGTCTGTTTGTTTCTTTGCTTTGATTTTGTAAAGAATTCAAATTTTTAGTGCTTTTTTGATAGTACATGAAGTAAACAAAGAAGTGAAAGTTATGACCAACATAATCGTAAAATCGCACTTGATACCTTCGTGTCCTTTTCAGTGTAAAATGGTCTTTAAATTTGAAAAACTCACCAGCGGCTCCGCTGACTTGCATAAGCAAGAGAACAACAACCGAAGTGGCAACCATGCCACCCAGACTTTCCGTTGCTTTCTTAAAGTCCGAAATTTTGACAGCTTAATTGAACATACGTTTACCTAAAAACGAGAGGAGAGAAAATGATTTTCAAAGGGTTGGCGGGCGAAGTTGGTCACACTAACGATGCGTAAGATTCGAACATACACGACGACGGCACACCGGAAATGAATCGGGCGTCGTAGACTATTCTTCAGAAAACACACAGAGAGGGTTAATAGGTGGTAGAAAAAGACAGAAATCGTGGTGGAAGTCATTTAAAGGAGATAATTGAGGAAAAAAGGGAGAGAAACAGGTGGGAGAGAGAGAGGGAGAGGGGGAGAGGGCAGGAAGAACTGTTTAACTAGAAAATTACGGTCATTTATATGGGCGCGCGCCTTTTACTTCCATGGGCGGAATGGGACAACCTGTGTGTCCATTTGGTCGTCAATGGGAATAAGCTGAAGGGAGATGGAGACTACTTTATGAACAGAAATCAGACAGAGAGGAAGACGAAGAAGAGGCATTTACTTAGCATCTGTTCAGGTTTCGGTTCGTAATATGATACGAGTTTTCGGAAAACTGCTCTTCTTTTATTTTCATCTCTAACCGCCGTCAGCGAAACACCATAGTTATCAGCCGTTTTCAGTTCGAAAAATGAAAAATTCGAAATGATGAGCACATTTTTGACACCCTATATGATAAAATGTCATGTGTTCAGAGGTAATAACTCTAAATATGTCAAGAATTATAATCTCTTTTGATGTGCACCGCTCACTGAAAGTGAAGGTAGGTCATTTATGACAAAAAAAAAACAGAGAAATCATCAATTTGGAAATCTGTCAATATGGTATTTAACATCAGAAAATTTTTTGCTTTAAAAATTTTCCTTCAGATTTTCTTCACTCGGAAATAACAATAAAAAATTAGCGAAAAAAAGAAAGCCTGTGAAATGAAAATACAGTATATTTTTCCAAGAGAAGCTCATCTCATTACGTTCACTCTAAGCTAAATTATCTCGGCTCGTTTGAGAGATGTCAAAAATATGTCAACTGATAATATTTGGTGATTTTATGATAAATAACTTATCAATGAAATTTTTCTAATATATTCCGAATGAATCGAGATAAATGAGCTCAAAGGATACGTATACGATAAAAGCAAGTTCTCAGGTTACGGTAGTTTCAGCTTTGGGGCATTTTCGTCCTAGGATACCAAGTTTTGTAGTTCATAATATTGGAAACCATTCAATTTAAAGGTTTTCGTCTAAGTTAGTTTGCACAATTTCTAAAAAATGATTTTAGTAACTTTAAAAAATGTTCTGATTGACAAGCCTATTCGTATTTTCTCTTATGTAAGCCCACCGAAACCGTTGACTTTGAACTCAATTATCTCAATTCCTGTGAAAGATATCGAAAGTTTGTCAACTGATAGAAACTTGTTGATATCATGATAAAAAATTAACAGTTGACAGATTTTTTATGTATTTCACAGGAATCGAGTTAGCTCAGCTTAAGGTTAACTGTTTGGTTAAGAAAAACCATATTTCTTGTTATTCACACATGCCAACAATAGAAATAACATCTCAATTATCTCTAATAATGATTTATTAGTTGACAAGTTTCTGATACCATACCTTTCGAAGAAATCTAGATGATTCGAGTCAAAGATTAAGTAAATGGTCTGGTAGAAGGAATACAGTATTTTTTAAAATAACAAATAGTGGGCAAGACTCACTAGATGCATCCTATTTGAAAAAGGAATCAAATGCAGTTTTGTATTTTCAGTTAGATAATTACAAGATCCTCGAGTTTGACATATCCCGAACCTAATATCTCAGTACTTCTAATACCTAATTAGACCAAAAATTGTTGTCCTCACTCTCACTAGGTCGAAAGAAATTCACAAAAAAAATAATTTTATAAGAAATGATGGTCAAAAAGTGAGAGCGTTTCCCACGAGACAATTTTTTTCTCTAATCCGAAACTGATAAATCAAGTTGGGAGGTGCTTATATCTAAACACGTAGAAAAACAGGTTTTTCTGTTCAGATGACGTTCATTGTCTGAAACTCATCATGTCATCACTGAACACTCCGGAAGTCAATTTCCTTCTCGAACCGAAACAAAAATAAAAGTTCAGAAGGAAATGCGTAAAAAGCCTCAAACACCATCGTCGTCCCTCCTCCAGAAGTGGGAGGGGTTCTGAATCTCGACGACGTCATTTCTCAACCTTTCGCTATTTCCTTCTTATGGTCAAAAATACTTGAACTTTTCATTCCGACGAGCAACAACGAATCGTTTAACGTCAACAAGGAGAAGCTGAAGAGTTTTCTAGAGTAGTAAAAAATGAGATTGAAGTAGAGAGAAAAAAAAGAAAAGGAAGGAATGAAATCATCGCTTTTTATATATTGCTGGTAAGGATGTTTACTAAAATGGCACAAGCAAGAAGAAAAAGACGAAGAAAAACATTTTCCACGGCTCATTCTAGATGAGAAAAAGTTTTTTCTCAAATATGTCAGTGTACATCGACGTAACCCATCAGTCCATTTTGGTCCGTAACGTGAAGATATTCAGGAAACGAGGTAAAACACGACTTACGTCGTCTTCTTTCTTTTTTTTGTCTTTTTTGACAACTGAGGTATTAAGAAGAACGATGTGAGGATCAAGTCACTTCCGAATAATGTCAAACATAGCTGCTCGAAAAAGAAGTGACGAGGGGTTGACTCGAGTATTTGAATTGACTTGAGGGCTCAGAGTAGAAACATAAACCATCGGAGGAGTAGGGAGATCGAACTAAAAATAAAAAAAATGGGACCTTTGCATATTTTTTTTTGCAAAGCCATGTTCCTGCACCGATTGGCACAGAGACAATGGAAGACAAATGAGCTGCTTCTCCAGGAGGCAGTTCTAAACAGTGTCGTTAAATCTATGACCTTTTTTCCTGGGAGGCAAACAAATGGAACTTCACACAAAAACCATTCCGCCATCCCACACCGCTGATGAATGGAGATAAAACGCCCTGGTCTTCTTCATTGTTGTACAATGGGGTTTCGAGGATAATAAACCCGAGTTCTTTTCATCTTTCTATTTGAAAACCAAGTCTAACGATCATCGAATAGAGAGTTTTGAATGGGCTTCAGGTACTTTAAATGTGGAGAAAGTAGAACGAATGCCATCTCTTTTTAGCACAACCGGAAACTAGAAAATTCAAAAACCAGGTCGGTTGAAAGTTGAAGTGTTTTTTTGCAGATGGCGGTAGACGCGAAAAAAATTATGGGGCAATTTTGAGCTCGTGGTAGTGAGTCATGTGTTAGCATTTTTGCAGAAAAAAATAAAGGAGAGTCAAGGAAAACTAAAAATGAGTTATGAAAGTTATGAGATAGCCTTTAAACTGAATTCCAGGAAATCGTTGAAAAACTGGCAGAGATCAAGGAAGAATGGGTTCGAGGTCTAAGTCGAGCTAGAATTTTATTTTTTGATTATTCAGATAATATCATACTAGAAAGATCGAAGCTTGGCCCGATGGGCCCGGGTTTTTCACACTTGAACAAATTTCAGAAATCTCATTAAAAATTGTTGAGTGTTTTTGGTTAAAAAAGTTTTTACGACGCTCCGTATTTTGCAAACTTTTAATGTGGCGGAAATTTCTGTGACTTTTGTATTGACTCCGAGAATTTGATGTGAAGACTGGAAAAAATGGAAGCCCGAGTCAAGACAATTCTGTAAAAAGACCCGGCCTGACTCGAAAAAAAAATATGAAAGTCACGTAACTTAAAATCAATAAAAAATACAATTACAGTAACTTCACAATTCAACTATGGTCTTAGAACATGAATGTAGTCTATATACAGTACCGATAACAAAGATATGCAAATATGAATTTTTCTGTTTGATTTTTGGCTATCTTGACTATTTTCATGAGTGTGGAGCTCGGCTGTCACGTTTTCAGAAACTTTAAAGATTCTGTAGGGTCTGAAACAAACCTAGATTAAAAATGTTGCATTCCCATAATTTTTTAATAGATAGATTTTCAGTTATTTGCCGATTTCTGGAAGTCACCTGTTTTTCAGGTTTTCAATACAAAAAGGGCAAAAAATTGGTGTCTTTCAGAAATCGGCCAATAGCTGAGAAACCAGGAATTTTTGAAAAACTCTGTGAAAGCAAAATTTTAAATCTATGTCAGTTTTAGACTCTTCAAAATTTTCAAAGTGATCAGGAAACTTTACAGCCGAGCTCCAGAATTCACAAAATGGTCAAAATGACCGGAAGTCAATAACGCATACTCTGAAATAAAAGAAAAAGAACATTCAGCTACAGTAACTTTATGATGTTGTAATATGTTTAAGTTCATATATTCAAAACTAATTTTTAGAAAAATGGACAAAAAAACCAATTGTCCACTATAACCAGCATTTCAAACATTGAGGAAACGAAAATCTTTCTCTGTTGAGAATCCATTTTATACACTTTTTATACTCCAATTTCTTCGTTGACTCAACACCGCCTCAGGAAACTGCCACGATTTTGGGTTTTCCGCTAGACAGAACAATTTGGTTTTATTGAGACTAAGTTGGAAGAAGAAGAAGAAGAACACTGATCGGCTCCTCGTTTTACTCTTCTTTTAATGAAAAAAAGAACATTCAAAAATCATAGGGCCATCCGTTTGGGACACCAGTTGGTCGAGGAGAAAATTATTGGAATTTGGAGGGAAAACCGGGAGGCCCACCATAAAATAAAGTACATAAAAAGAACATTCCAGGTAATTGCGCAAGTGGCCGGAACAATCAAAGATTGTTCAAAATTGAAACTAGTTCAATTTGATGCGATTTTGAAAATTTTCGAAAACTCAGTGAAGCAGTAAACTTTGATTCTCCTATTTTTGTTTTTGATCAAGAAAAAAAATACAAAGTACTAAAAAAAGCGGGAATGAAAATGAGAAGATAGAAAAAAAGTGGCATCGTTGACATCATCATTGGTCATTAACATAATTACGCTACTTTTTCCAGGAACTACTTTTTTCTAAATGTCTTCAGAAAAGAGTCGGACCAAATAGACTGGAAAATGTTTTTTCTCGTCTATTTTGAGACTTCCGGAGACTTGATCATACAACATACAGCAAAAAAAAAGAAAAAAGAAGAACGTAACTATTATTGAACAAGTATAGCAAATGCTGGTACGCCCCTGCCAAACAACAACCAAAAAATAAATTTTTGACCGCCTGGGTGAACAAACTTCCATTTTCACAAAATGTGTTTTCTGTTGTGTTCACAGCTTTTAGGAGGTGTTGTGAAGGTGGGAAAAATCTGGAATTCTTTTTTGATGTAAATATTCCATGATTTTGCTCCGCGAGTTGGAGATTGAGGGTTTACAGAACAGGGATGATTTTAGAGCAAGAAACATGAAATACTGTAAACACTCTAATATAGCCCCCAAATTTGAGTCTATATATATTTGAGCCTCTATATCTGGTTTGTCACAATGTCTAATATACTTTCACAGTTGATCACGTTTGGCTATCTTTTATTGGATCCGAGATAAATTGGCTCGAAATCAAAAACGAGAAGAGTCATTCACTTAAACTGTTTACGGTAATATGCTGAAAAACTTGGAAAACATTTGCGAGTAATTTGATGTTCAAAAATTAATAAACAACAACCAATCTCCAGATCAAACTTTAATATTATAATTTTTCCATTTTCTCGGAATTTCGATAAAGAAACGTTGGGATATATTTCTTCAACACGTCATAAGTTCCTGGAACTCATTTCTCAATTTCCTGATTCATATCAATCAATCTGAGCAATCATGCTGAATAACTGAGCAATCCAATACGCCAATACGGGATGTGTCGGGCAGGGACTTGAAAGTTTTGAAGCCCGGCTTGACCCGTTGCAAGTAAGGTTCAAGGTTAATCCATAGTCAAAAAAATAGAACTGTAACAGGTAAACTTTAAGTGGCAAAAAACAAAAAAACCCACAAAACTAGAGTTTTTTTCATTTAACTAGACCACCGCGTAATTTCTGACGTCACTTTTCATTCAGGTGTTGACACGTTGTCTTATTGACATTCAAGTATTTAGTTGGCTGAAAAAAATTGCAAATTTGTCGTCACGTGTTAATTAGAGGCGTTGTCTAGCCCAAATTATTTGATATATGAACTTTTGATTTGTACAGTAATAATAAGAATACAAAAACGTTTTTTATTTAATTTTGGCTATTCTCAAAACTTTTAGGAGTCTGGTGCTTCACTGTCAATTTTTCAATGACTTTGAAAAATTTGGAGAGCGTAAAACAGACCTAGAGTGAAAACTTCGAATTTACAGAAATTTCAGAAATTTCCTAGTTTTCCAGCTATCCTCTCATTTCTGGAAGACACCCTTTCCCGGCTCAATTTTGTACTGAAAACGGGAATCTTCCAGAAATCGGCATAACTGAATATCTAGGACTTTTTGAATGATTATATAAGAGCAAAGTTTTCAATCCAGGTGTGTTCTGAACATTCCCAAATGTTTTAAGTTATCGGAAACCTGAGAGCCAAGATTTAGACTCCTGAAAATTGTCAAAATGGCCGAAAATCAACTGAAAAATGTGGTTTTTTATACCTTTCTCTCCGGTACTGTAGCTGTTTTGTAGTGCTCAAAACTTTTGAACGAGATCAGTTTCCCCATGGAACGTTCAAAATGAACAAAGATCGGTATTTCCTGAAAAAATATTTGAATTCAAAATTGAAACCCCTCCCCAGGAACAGATTCCTAATCTTCCTTCCTACCAATGCCGTAGATTGTTCAACAAAGCAATGTCGCCGTCGTTTTGGAATGTCCTTTTCAATGTCTGTGTTGAAAAAGGGAAAATGCATTTTGATCTTTCTCTCTTTCACACGCCGCCAAACACACGCATACTTTCATTTTGGTGTGTTTCGACTGATAAAACCGTTTTCTCGCTGCGTTTCGCGCTTCGAAATACATATTGGCAAAATCATATGTGATATAGACATTCAAATGTTCAGCCTTTCACTTTTCGCGTGTGCGCCATCGCCGCCGCCCGCCGGGAAACCAGATCTCCCTTTTAGTTCTCGTCGCAGCCGAATGGATTTTTATAGGATTATTGGCCCGCCGCCATCTAAGGCGGACTGTGGAAAAACTAGCATTTCGCAACATAGAAGAAGCTTCTTCTTCTTGCAACAGATCAACTGGAAAAGCCAAGTTTTTGGTTCCAAAATGAATTATTGAACAAAAGTTCTGAAAGGTTCTGGCCACTCAACTTCCTATCGTGTCCCGATTAGATTATCCAATTGAAAAGTAATTCAATAGGCGCCAGGATGTTTTTGACGTCGTTGTTCGGAATTCGGGGCGCCCTGATCGTCAGATTTTGAAGGACATACACAATCGCATGAACTCATGAAGGGTTTTTCGCAACACATCCCATTTTTTCGAAGAAGAGAAACAGAAGAATGAAGGCAGTTAAATTGACGATGGGTGTGCGATGTGACAAACGTAATTTCTCGTTTTCTCCGTGTGTGTGTGTGTGTTTGATTGAATTTGAACTACCTTGAGAACGTTTCTACATGTTTCAACCCTTTTTTACCTTCCTCTCATCATCATACATTGCAACAAAGGTCAAATAAGTTGAGAAACAGATATGGGATGGATGAAAACAATTAGATGGAATGTTCGGTCCGGAAATTGAGAATTTTTTAGAGAGATATCTGGAGATCAGAAAAAAGGAGCAACTGTTGGGTGTACTTCTTTAAACTTTTGCAGTGTTTAAACTTGCACTCTTGGGATTCAAGATTTGAGGTCAAAGTCGAAACTGCAAAAAACCTACTTAATCGATCTGGAACATTTTTGCAGAGCTCGTGAGACCCTTTGACTACGTTTCTTCCGAAAAAGAGCCATCTGAAAATTCCAAATTTCCAGGAAAATATGAATTTTATGACACTAAATAAATTTTTTCAAAGCTACTTGCTTTGAATGCCGTGTTTTCAAATATAAGCTTTTTGTGTGTACTTTGGGCTCAATTATCTTGGTTCCTGTGTAAGATATCAAAATAATGTCAACTGATGAAATAATGGTGATTTTGAGACGAACAATTTATTAGTTGTTAAATTTGAAACATCTTTTACAGAAATCAAGATAATTGAGCTCAAATTTGACTTTTTGAAGAGCTTCTGTTGAGGAAATACGGTAAATTATTTTTTGCAGAACGACTTTCAACATATCAAAACAAGAGAAAAATAGAAACACTAAAATTATACCACTTCAAAATTTGGGGGTATTTGAAAAAGGACAACAAAATTGAAATTCTGAAAATCGATTAAAGTGGACATTTTGTGTGGTTTCTAAAAATAAATAGAAAAACCTTGAAAAAAAGAAAACAAGCATTTTGATTACTCAATAAATCTATCTGATATTCTGCCAAAATTTTTCAAATAGCTCTATTCAAAATTACCGTATTTCCCCTAATAAAAGCCCAGCCAAACCATCAGCTTTGAGCTCAATTATCTCGGACCCTTTGAAAGATATCGAACAGTGGTCAACTGATAAATTGTCCATCATAATATCAGCAATATTTTATCTATTGACAAAATTTTGATATCGCTCATGGGATCCGAGATAATTGAGATTCAAGTAGACGGTTTGGATTGGATTCAATTAGAGGAGGTACTGTAGTCAGCATACTCGTACATTTTATAAACGTTGTATGAATATTTTGAAATTTTGCATTTTCATTGCAGTAAAAAAGTCTCGGTCCACATACACAAGATTACCGATTCCTAAAAAATAAGCATATTTTCATTTTTCATAGGTTCCCTTCAAACCATCCACCAAACCATATTGTGTACAATAGTTCCAAAATAGTGAGAACCCACCAGACTGTTCTATTTGACCATATATTTTTGTTTGAATTATTCAAATAAACGATTTCTTTTTCTATATTCCCCTCTGCGCGTTTTTCTGCACTATTTTTGTTTATTTATGTGTTTCTGTTTTTATGGCTCTTGCGCATTCCCTTGTCGGTCTACACTTTTTGCCAATGTCCCTCCATGGAATGTTAGAAGTTTTGAGTCATAAAATGATGGATGCCTTTTTGAGAAAATGTACACATCTATGAGCCCCTGCCGCCAATGGTTTTCTTTCTCCAGGGTGCAGCTTATATGGGTGACACAAAAGGAGTTGTTCTCGGTTTTCTTTTTTCTTCTCTTTTTTTTTCTACGCCCCCCCCCCAAAAAATCGGACACCAAAAACGCCAAGATCCCTCGTGTGTACTTCGGAAGACGTGAATCGAAGAGAATCGGCTGGCTGGTGGCCACCGCCCGAGAAAATATGAATGCCGCATATGAATACCGTAAATGTTGCGAAGCAAAACGACGTCTGTGTGTGTCTAGTTTTTCCGGTTTTGTTGAACGCTATATGTATTTTTAGGAGAAATCTGTGAGGGTAAAGCCCTGGTGGTTACAATTTCCGATCGGTCGTTACAAGAGATCACTGATTTTTTGAGATTCTAACAGCAAGATGCAAATGAATTCAGATTCCTCTATCAGCCGCCAACACCTGACGCCAACTGAAGTCGATTTTTGTGATCTAATTGAACACAGACAGAGACAGGCTATATCATCTTCTGGTGTAATGAGGACCAAGATTACGTATCAGAGGGTGGTGTTGCAACGGAGCAACACCGATTGCACAATTCTCCCGCGAGTCGCATGATGAACGGGACTTGGACTGGACAACTGTTCTTCCTCTTCGCCTTCTCTCCCCGCTTTTCAGAGAAAAAGTACAAGTGTGTGGGATTGGCGCGAGAACATCTATCTCTTCAATCGCCAGAGAGCATTCGGAGCATCCTGTACACACTGGTCGTCGTTCAGTTTTCTGCTCTCTTCTCATGCGGACGATTTTTTCCTCCATTTTCCCTTGATTCCTTCTTCCTTCCTATTCCTTCCACCTGATTTTAATTTTGTTCTACGATTCTCTTATCAAACCTTCTCCCCCAAATCAGTTCGACTTCTCGTTCAGGCAAGCGACGATACAAGCTGTGCCGCCGCGAAGCGAGTCTCTCTTCAGCAATTATGATTATGATTATATGCATGCCACTTTTGTCTTCTTCATTTTCTCCACTATCTATCTTTTTTTCTGAATTTTTTTTCTTTCCAAACTTTTGCGAACCATTTTTAATACACCTGTAACAATCGTAAGACTATTGAGAATGAGTGGGTTGAGAATGAGGGAGCATTTCTGAAAACGAGCACCTTATCAATGAGCGCGTCGTCATCTGGTACGTTTTACCGCACGCTGAAAAGTGCATCTGGTCGGAATTTCGAACTGAAACACAGCGTTTCGCTTTCTCTTATCATTCGGTCCCTCTCATTCGCTGAGTGTGCTTGTTTCGAAAATTCGAAAAAGAAGAAGAAAAGAAGTTCATGATCACATTGTTGCACACAAAACAACACACACATACACAACAGAAAATGAGGAAAATGAGTGAGCGGAGACAGACAAAAATAAATGGTCCTTCCTGTCTCCTCTCCTCGGAGTTTCGACTTTCGTTTCTATTGGGCTCATCCAGAACTCTCTCCTCAGAGCATGTGCACTCTTTTACAACACTACTTCCATCCCATCCCATCCCATCCTTTTTTCCACGGGGTCCCGAGTTTTTCTTCATCTTCTTCTTCTCATCATCGTCATTATTTTCTATCCTTCTTTCACACATCCCGCCACCGACAAATGTTCTGAGAAGAAGTAGAAGAAGAAGATGGATTCAAAAGAAGAAAAAGAATGAGAAAAGAAGTCTCATTGTGAAAAGTGCGTCACAAGAACAAAATCATGGAAGCAAAATTGAAACAGAATGAGAGAATAATGTGTAATGGGAAGTTGTGGAGAATTGTTGGGCCAGGAAAATTGGGTCCCGCTTTTTTGGTTGTCCTCACACGACCATTCTTGTAGCGACCTAAAATATAGAAAAACTTTTTTCCTCCGACGACAAATTAAGAAGTTGAAGATGGGTTACGGTAGATCAACCTAAATGCGTAGAAATAGACTGATTCCGGTGGTGTCCTAAAATCTAGAATCCCATGGGACCCTGTGAAACCACTATCCGACGACATCCATCCAAGTTGCGTAAATTTTCTTTGGTCGGGTCCTACGCATCTCCTCCTCCTTCTTTTTTTTTGAATATGTGTTTGTATGTTTCTTTTTTCCCAGTGTCAGTTGAGACGAGAAATGAGGAATAGCCGCCGAAACGCAACATCGTGCCGATCGTCGTTGATCGGAGGCTGCTTGATGGAGGGGGCAAGAAGAAACAGAAAAAAAGAGAAGAAAAATAGAAGAAATCGGAGGGAGCGGCGGCAAAAGAAGCGACTGTCGTTTCTGTCTCTATCACCCTCTTGATCGGGCATGATGTTTCGACAGTGTGGACCGTCAGTCCGTTCTATATGTTCTGCCTTTTTTATTTCCAGAGGAGGCGCAGGCACGGTGGTGACGAAAAAAAAGAGTACGAACAATCGGGAGAGAGTCGTCCAGCCTCGGCGGGGCGCGCGCTTCTCAAATTCTCTTTGAATTCAGCGTTGGCTTCGGGCGCCTGGGAGGTCTCTGCGTCTCGCGATTTGACGCGATGTTTGCCCAAATAGCAATATATCTCTGCAGGGGAGTGCGTCTCGTCGTCGGGCGCCTCTTCTCCGCTTCTATCGAAGTACCGCGTTCGGAGGGCGCTTTCTGCAGTTAGTCGTCTATTCCACGCTGGTGTCCACCGGGCATTCTTCCATTCCCAGATCTGACAAATCTGCAACCATTTCGGTAAGTACGGTATTGAAGACCTTCTCTTGCTCCTACTAACAATGTTATTATGTAAAGTGTTCCAAGAATCTCGAATGATGGTTCCTAACGTTCGAAATTCAAATTTTCAAATTTTCAATTTTTTTTAATTTGAAAATTTCACCTTTTTCGTGAGACTGGTTGATATGACGTTTTTCAAATTACGACCTTTCTTTCTCAAAAATGCATATAGAGGGAAAAATGAGAACAACGATCTAGTTTTTCTTCGCACTGTTTCCGCACCTTCTCACATGATTCCCCCTCCGCCGCCCGATTTCCTTTTTTTTTGAATTTGAAATTGAAATATTTTAATTTTATTTTCTTTCTCTTCGTTCTTTTTTTTAGAATTTCCTTGATTTAAGCGGCAAGTAGTTCGGAGGGTACAATGCAGTTTAGGGGTATAAACTCTGCAATTCGGGTTGTACAAAAATACCTGAAAAAAATCGAATTTCGTATCTAATTTTTTTTTCCATTCACCCCAGAATCATTTCACTCTAATAATGATGTGCCAATTTGAGCACCCTAGTTCCTAAGTTCACCCTTTTTCAATATTTCGTGTTGATAACAAGTTGGTCGGATTCCCAGAGCAAATATTAAGTTTTAGAAATGATAGTTTCCCTCTCCCGCTTGAGAACATGAACTTTATCAGTATTTTGATGCTCACATGCACACAGTCTCACACTTTTTCGCTCAAATAAGAGTTCAGTTGGGAATAGTGCGCCCAGCGGAAAACATTATCATGCACTGTCGTACCGATCGTTAACTGCCACCGGGACTCGTCGTGCCATGCTCAAAGTGTTACGTTTTTCTGATTTTTAAAATTGTTTTTTGTACAACACGAACTTTTCTTCTTCGTCTTGTGCTCTTTTTCTTCGCTCCGTCATCATCAGAATTTTGCACTTTCTATTCATAACTATCATCCTCAAATTTAAATTTTTGTACTTTTCCTTGGCTCTGCCTTCAAATCTTATCATTTTGACATTTCCGTGCTAAGGTTTAGGATCTAAAGACCTCCGTTCCTTTTTACTCTCTTCCCACTTATTCCGAAAAAAAAGGAGTTTTCGTTCCCCTATTTTCTTTCTTTTCTTTTTATTGACAAACTAACCTAGCTGAACAAATAAGGTCCACCGAAAAAAATCGTTCGGACAACTCGAGAACAGATAGAGGGCAAAAAAGAATTTTGGCGCACTCTAGGGAACGTACTGTAGCCCTTTTTGTTACTATTTCCGATATTTCTATAGAATTTATTTTGAGACTTTGTTGACTAACATGAGTTTTTTCTATGTCTTACTGTAGTAAGGGGATTCAAAAAATGAACTTTGCGAACTGCAAAAAATGTATCTTCTGATTACAAACTGTTAACTGTCGAACAAGTGTGTGACCTAACAAATTTTATCGTTTCAACACTGTACTTTTGGAGCACTTATGATCCTTGGCGCCGTCTCGACGACTGAAATCGTTCAATTCTGTTTGTCTTTTGAGAGTGACACGTTACGACAGTTGTCTTCATTCCCGGAACACTTTAGAACACGTCAATTTTTTCGCTTCAATTTTTTTTGACTCGCTATGCTTTTTTTTCTAATGAAGTTCATTGATTCCGTTTACTTCCGATTCCACTGGCTCCCAGCTTTGCTTCCGCTTATTTTACTTCCACCTGCTGCCACCCAGAGCTTCAAAAAGCACCCAGAATTTCGAAATTTCAAGCTTTTCTAAACACCGCTGCTTAAACCTGTGTGTTCGTTTTGTCTGCCAGGTCTGTGCTCTCCAAGGCCACCCATTTATTTAATGCATGCAAACTTGCATTCGGGGCGCTGTCTGGCATTGCGGAATAGTACGAAATGGCAGCGCGTACAACTGCCGCGAGGCGCGTGAGCAAAAGAGCACACTTTTCCTCGCAACGCTTCCTTTCTTTTTCCTCCCAGTGCGTTTTCTCATTCCTCGGCAATGCGGTCGCTCGCCCTTTCATTTCTTTTGCTCTTCTTCTTCTTCTTTCTTTTCGAGCCCATCCTTCTTCTTTTCTCTCCATGTGCTCCTCCCTGTGTGTTGCATTTTTGCTTTTGCCACCCCACACGTTCTTCTCATTTCGAATGGTGCCGCAACAACATTGCCCGTTGCGCCATCGAGGAATTTGGGGGAAATGGGGTGGGAGGAAAAAGAAAAAGAAGAAGAAGAAGAAGAAGAAGCAAACGGGAAACCGACTAGGGCGAGCTGAGTAGTGGGACCAATAGTTTCGGACGGCTACTACTAGTGGTGGGCACTTGGGGCTATTAGGTTGCGCAACATGGAATAGAAAAAGAAGACGGGAGCATATGGAAATAGGAGACTAGACGTATTAAAACATTCGAATAGCGGGGGACACCGCCACGGAAAGAGCAGGAAAACAGGGGGGAAACGGAAGAATGTATTCAAAATATCATAATACTTTTCGATCTTTTGCACTCTGAGTTTTTTAGAGGAGAATTGTTTCAGGAAGGTTACAGTAATCCATTTCTCAGCATAACCAGGAACTGTGTTTGTGTAGTTCGAAGCAAAAATATCTGAAAAATTAGAAAAAAGTTTTGAAATTTCCAAAAAAGTTTGCTACAGTAACCTACAAGCTCAAAGTTTGTCACCGAGATAGTAGCCTTACTACTTTGAGTTGATTCACTTCAATTTAAAACGTTGAGAAATTGAAAATGATCCCTTTAAATTTTGAAAAACGAAATTTTTTGGTAATTTCGAAACATTTGTTTTTTCGAATATTTTCAAACGTTTTGAGCTACAAAAACCCTGTTCCATGTTCACTGATAACAGTTTTACTGATTTTTCTCTGCTTTTCAAGTAATTAGTACTCATTTTAACATTATTTCTAAAAATACAGTAACCCAACTTTCCAAACAAGCTTATTGAATCTTGAATCCCCTTTTTATTACCTATATTCACTTAATTCATGTAGCTCTATATCAAATTTCCCAACTTCTGTCCAGAAATTCATTCCAACTACCGTAATCCAAATCTCTAATTCAATGAAAACATGGTTCAAAGTAATTGAAATTTTCTGAAACTTCGAGACATGTTTTTTTATATTGAGGTACCCTGAAATCCTGGAAATCAACTTTCTAGTTCTCCTGGTTACCGTAACCCAACTTTCGAATTTTTCCTTCCAAATCTTATTTTCCCACGTATCTCCGGAAATAACTCATATTGAAAGTTTGTTCTGCGCTCTTCAAATTCTAATTTCGAATTTTTCTTTGAAAAATGTCAAAACGAACACTTGAACACTTTTCTAAAAATATCAGAACTTTTATAATTAGTCTCCCGAGTACAAATCCGGTGCACGATATTTGAAACCCCTCATTAGATTTGTGCCTCTCCTTTTCTCTTCTGCTTGCTTTGACGGAATTGATACATAATCTCAAATTGCAAAAATATTTGAACTCAGCCAGCTGTTTTTATGACCTACCGCTTTGAAAATGGATTAACTAAATGGCGTTGATGAAACATGATTAATTTTAATCTCCCCCCCCCCCCCCCCATTGGATCAGATGATGGATTAGGAGAATATGAATATATATCCGTCATGTAAAAGCAACATAAATACATAAATGCGTGGGAAAAAGTTGGAAATGAACTAATTTCTGGGATCGTGGGAAAATGAGTAAAGTGATGTTCTAAACTAATAATAGATACTGTAACCCAAAAAAAAGTCTAGCAAACTATAAACCTTTTTATGTTCCACTCATATCTTTTCTTCGGGCTCATTTATGACCGTAGTCCTAATTGTAAATTTCCAGAGAACCGTTGAGTAATGGGCAAAGGTCAACCAATAGAGCCCAATATCGAACAATCATTGGTCGATCTATGCAAAAGGTATCTTTAACTTTTATCATATTTTTCTGTGAGCTTCGAGCTATGCACACTGCACCCCCGTAAGTTAGTTACTGCTTTGGGATTACTGTACTGCACTTCGTCTTGTAAATTACTGTAGGGTTCTGCATGCATGCGCCAAGGTCCTGAAAGTCCCTCAAACAGAAAAAAAGAAACTTTTTCTTCACGGAATGTTGTTGCAATTCTGTCCCCGGACGTAACGTTTCTCACAGAGCCAGGATACGAAAAGAGAGAAGGGGGGGGGGGGCACGCGCTTTTTCCTTCTTCTTCTTCTTCTTCTTTTTCTTTCTGAATATTCACTCGTTGTTTCTTTATTCTGTGTGTGTTCGGTCGTACACTTTGCCCTCCCAATCGTAAAGGTCCGTTGCTCGCCGAACTAGTTGGAAGGGGGCGGAGCTTATGCGTACAAACATGGGGGAAACGAGCAAGAAAAAATGAGAAGTAGAAAACGAAAAGAAGAAAAAGCAATGAAAGCGAGCGCAACAACTCTTGGAGAATTGCTTGAAAAAGCTTGAAAAAAGGGGAAACGGGGAGGAAAAAGAACGAATCAAATACATACCCACACATGTATACGTTGAATCTTCTTCTTCTTTTTCATCTTCGTGAAACGTAAAGCCAACAAGTCGAGAAAACATACATTGAACAACAACGCAACAAGAGAAATTTGATTATAGAAATGGGGAAGAACCGGTGTCTATGTATGAATGTTTCTTCGGGGGGTCTTTACCCAAGGTGAAATGAATAAATGAAGAATATGATGAGAGGCATATATGAACTGAAAATTACAAAAATGAGAAAAATACAAAATGCCATTCCCCTTTCACACTTAAATCACCTGTCGCTTCTTTTTTCTCACACTTTCCCTGAACAATTTAAGCTTTTCTTCACCTCACCTAAAAACAACTGATCCCTCTGATAGAAGGTCATTCCAATCGTCAGATTTGAGCTCACTTACAGTATCCCTCAATAAGGCATCCTAAAACGTGATTATTTTAAACATTTCCAAGAGTCTGGAGCCCAGTTGTCAAGCTTCCAATCTGATTGAAAACATTAAAGCTCGTTAAAAAAACCTAAATTTAGCCTATTGCATTTAAATAATTTTTTGAAATTTCTTAGGTTTTCAGGGATTTTCCAATTTCTGAAATACACCTTTTTTGGCTTTTGCTCTGAAAAAGTTAAGAAAGACTGAGTCTTTTCTCAACTTTTCAGTGCAAAAAACAGTCCAAAAAATGGTGTTTTTCAGGAATCGCCAAATAGCTGAATAACTAGGAAGCTTTGAAAAAGTATGTAAATGCAAAGTTTTCAATCTATGTCTGTTTGACACCCTACAGCATTTTTTAGGTGATTGGAAACTAGGCAGCTGGGCTTCAGGCTACTGAAAATGGTCTAAATTACCGGAAATCAACAAAAATAATTTTTGTATAGTTTATTGACTGGTACTGTATCTTGATCCCTGTAGAAGATATGAAAAAACAGCCAACTCATAAAATTTTGGTGATATTATAACAATTATTTTTCTAGTTGGCAACTTTTTGATATCTTCCCCAGAAATCAAGATAATTGAACTCAAAGTTGACGGTTTGAGCTTCTATTGAAGGAAATACGGTACTCGATCTACATGTTAGAAAATAAATACAACTAAAATTTGATGTTTCAGAACAGTGGCGATGAACTTATTACATTGCTACCCAACAACAACGGAACATGAATTGAGTTGCGAGGAATGGGGAAACGGAACGGAACGGTCGCAGTCGATGGCTGCGTGTCAGGGATGTGTAGAGCTGAGGAAGTACGTTTATTCCGATTATTTATTTTCAGAAATTATGATTTTATAATGTTTATAATAAGAATCAAAAACTGCCGAACTAAGCGTTAAAGAACCAATTTTTCAGAAGCTATGATTATTATTTTCACGTTATACTTCGTTAATCTTGTTTATAATGTTCTTCTTTTCTTGTTATTGTTTAAGTAGTCCTTCACGTCCCTCCCCGTCTTCTTTTTGCTCCCACGTGCAGGCAGTCTTGTTTTCTCCTTTCCTTTTCAGTGTCTCAAGACGTGTCCAGTCATATGGAACTCGAACTTTGTCTAGGACCTCCCTCCTCTTCTTCTCTATCAAGTTATGTAATATGAACTACTTCTTCCTTTACACACTTTATATATAGAGATGTGACGAATTGCACACGCCGGCCATAACAAAAAAGGCAATTAGGAGACTCTCGAGGAGAGGAAAAAATAGTACAACTATTCTAAGGCACTTCATAATTCTAGAATCCTCTTTTTTTTCGTTATTTTAGGCAACATGATACTTTTGCCCTTTTCTCGTTTTAGAACGTACTAGTTCCTATCACATGCTTCGAACCTCTGTTTGTTTATTTTTCCAGGAAAAGAGGAGCATGCTGGCATCAAACCGAATGTTTTTCTAATCACGTGATCCTTGAAATACGAAACATATGATAGTTGGCCCGAGTGTTGACAGAAGAGGGGGAGCATCTGTAAACATTCGCATTATCCATTCCCCCTAGAACATCAGCTCATCCTCATATAAGCTTCTTTCAGTTGTTCCATAGGTGTTCGGTGTTCTTGTAGTCCTCAGAAATTTTTACTTTTGGGAGGGGCGGAGTTCCACAATGCCTAGCAACCAAGTAAGAACTTGAGACAGGGAGAGAGAGCACTCACACGATGAAAAGAGCACATATATTCTAAAAAGAGAAGAAGTGGGCCCCGGAAATGTAAGTGTATGTGTAGGTCTTTCTTTTTTGCGCGTCCCAAAACTTTTTGGAATGGCAACATTCAGAGTCCCTGAATTTTCTATTAGCAGCGTGTGTAGACCTTGCATATTTCTATTCTTCCATGACCCGGACGTATAATTTTAGAACCAGTTTCGGAATATGTATGCTTTTTTTGCTCAGAAAAAGATTCTTTCGCAAAGATTAGGTTTTCTGTGATATGAACGGATTAGCGGATTATATCGTAGTAGGGCATATATAGAAAATATTTGTGTGTGTGTGTGTTCTAGAAATGTAGTCCCTCTTCCACTCCCAAAAACATTCTAGAATTCCACTTTATCGGAGAAGAAGAGCTTCAAGATTAGGGCATAGACGTTCTGGTTCTTTTTTCTGAATTTTTTTTCTCCAGTTTTCTTAGGAAAGTTGTATTTGGATGGGGATGGAATGTGTAGAGGACAAGATTAGAAAAACTAATCTCATTTGCATCGTTCTTTTGCGTCTTGCATCTCCTCTGAAAAGGTTAGGATGCTCCGAAACTTCTTATTCTTCTTTTTTTTCCCGAACTTTTTTTTTCTTATTGTCCATCTTCATAAGCTCTTGGCCCTTTTCGCGGACCCTGTCATATTTTTTTTTTTGAATTTCGAACCAACTGAATAAGATATGATAGAATTCGACGAGTTCTACAAATTTCACGGCTTGTAACTTTGTTCATAGTTAAGATGAAATTTTCGGAATAGTATCATTTTGTAGATCTTGTCAAATTCTATCATATGCAATGTGGTTGGTTTAGAAATATTGATTCTAAAAAAAACTATGGCAAGACCAACCTGGTTTAGAACTATGTCCATTTTGACTTTCTTTCTTTTTTTAAGAAGGTTACTCACTGCCTCTCATGATATCATCACTTTCTGTTTTAAGACGTAAGTGTTCGGAACGTGACCATCATCAGATCAAAAAAATCAAGAATAGGCGATCAACACGGGAGGTTTTTCTGTATTATAGAGTTTCTGTCACATGACGAATTTTGCCGAAATTTCGGTTTTTTTTGTTGGCCGCGCGCTCCGAAAATGTAAACATTTTGAAAAAGTTCGCCGTTCGCCGATTTACTTTTTTTGTCCTCCCCCACATACACACAATTTTTTTTTCATTTTTCATAAGGTTCTAATTTTTTTTTGTCTATTTTCTTTTTTCGTCCCTCTCCTACAGTAAGCCGCAACGGAAAAAAAAGTTTGCTAGGAACGAGAGTTTTATTATACATTATTATTATTACACATAAATTCGGAAAAGTGCGAAAACGGAGTGCCTCTTGCGCAAAAACTCGTTTTATGCAACTAACCGCCAGAGTATCGTACTATAGTTGTCCTCAGAAGGACAACTACCATGTTCCTTTTCCATCAACTAGTGGCTGTTGGCAGGTTGCCAGTAAATAGAACTGCCGCCGCCGCAGGGAGAGTAGTTGGAAAAAAAGAGGAAAAAAATTCAAAGTGTATTTATGTGTGTATATACTTCTACTACTACGCAATGTTGCCTCTGTGTTCCGTTGTTCAACTACTACTCATCACATGCCCACACACAGTTGTCACATGCCCTCGTCTTCCTCTTTTGAGACATCGGCTCGTTCCAGGATCGGCTAAAAAGAGTGCATCATTGCCTCTGAACACTGACGTCTCTTTTTCTTTGAGCAGAGAAAAAAAGAAGAAGCGAACTAAACCTCATTCATCAAAAAGTTGTTCCTCGAGCAGCAGCGCACGTTCCAGAATTCCCCAGTGCCCCGTGTCTGAACTTTTTCGGAGAGAAGGTTCCCTTTTTGCAAACGAATACCCCGGACACTCATCAATAACAAAGGAATGACGGGCGGAACACTCAGTCTATCTTTAACTTACTACTGTAGGTTCTTCTCTTTTCTTATTTTGCTGTTACTCCTCCTCCTTCTTCTTCTTTTCTTTTTCTTTTCACTTGACCGGTTCAAATTTGATGAGTAGTGAAACGTGAAACTGTTTTCCCCTTGTACGGTAGATTAGTAGAATTGAAGGTCATAAACAGTTAAGGGAAAAAGTTCGGGTCTTAAACTAAATGAGACAAAAGGAGAGGAAATTGAAAAATAATAGAATAATTGGTGACTATTGGTCATATGACTGTTTTTTTTCTTGTCTCGTTCTGTTTCATTTGTGTGTCCAATCGTAGCCAATTCTACTATCTAGCCCCGCCCACTGTTATGGCGTCATATGGGAGAGAGACGCAGAGTTCATTTTTCTGTTCCTTTCGAGATAAACAACGAGCAAAAATATGAGAGCTCACCACCACTGAGCAATACGGCAATTGGGCAAGGTGCGAGGAAAAAAGGGGAAAATGCATAGGCCGGGTGTTTTTGACTAAGGGAATGTATGTATCTCGGTGTCATGGTGCAAAGTCTATAAGGAAATATATAGGAAATTGGCAGAATTCCTCTTTCTCCTCATTTCAGTCCCTTTGGGTTCTTGGTTTCTCCCACTTGGTCGCATTTTTTTCAAGATTCCTTTCCTTTCCAGAGATGGGCGTCACAATGTTTGACGGCATTCCGAAAGATGCGTTCTTGTAATTAGTCCCCCCATTTTCAACAAAAATGTATATTTTCAGAACTATAGTTTTTAACCTTATTTATATTTTTTTTTGAACTCCAAGTTGTTCCATTTTCCTCTTTTTCATAGGACAACTAATATTTTTATGCATTCGTACAAGTGCCCCTGGAAAAAAACTTTTCTCTAGCAAGAGGAAAATGAAAGATTGAGAGAGAAAAAGCACATATCCTAAAAAGAGAGCATGCGTACACATAGGAAATTCCGAAAAAGGAAAAGTCTCTAGTGGACGCAGAAACTGAGCATGAAGGGCATTCAACATTCCGCGCGATTTCGTCAACGCGGCGCTGTGTTAGTGGTCCGTCATCTTTTTTATCTTCTTCTTTTTCTTCCTTCTTTTTTTCTTTTTGCAACGACGAGGCTAAAAAGAGAAAGAAGCAGAAAAAGAAGAAGGCAGGGACCACTGGTCGCCGCCCTTCTTCTCCTTCTTCTTCGTTCCAGAAGTGACTAGTAGTACAAAGACAAGCCCGAGAGAGGTGAGCGCCTCTAGAAGCTGGTCGTAGGTCACATGCATGGAGCCGCCGGAGGCCGCCCTCAAAGTGCTTGGGCTTCTGAAGCGCCCTGGGGGTGAGGAGCGTTTGTGGAGTGAGACAGAAAAAGAAGGAAAAAAGAAGAAGAAGAAGAAGAAGAAGAAGAAGAAAAAGAAGAAGAAGAAGGGATAGAAAAAATAGACATACAACACAACATTCGCACTACTGCCCTGGGGGAGAGGGACACGCCAACAGAAAAAAGAGCAATTCGTCTATAAACATTCCCCTCCCCCCAACCTCACCCCCTATGTCACTTTTCCGTCTTTTTCCTGCTTTTTCCCACATGCATACATGCCTAGGACTCTCAGTACGACCCCCGTGGTCCCTGCTGCTCGAACGTTTCAGCACCTGTTTGGCTCTGTGCCAGCTAGCACTCTCATGATAAGTCTGATAGTAGGTAATCAGCACGTTATGTAAGTCTTTCTTGTTTCCTAGAGACTTCTAGTAGGACAAGCTACCGTAATCCTCACTTTTAAAAAAACATTATCTTTATGTCTCCCTATCTCATTCCACTTGATCTTCTCTTTCCAATTTTTTTGTCTGTCTGTCTTGAAAAACTGTTCTCGAGTGAACCTTCCTGCGCTTCCTTCCGAACAAGACCACCCGTGGCGCTCCGAAGTTTGCCGAAAGAGAGAGAGACAGAGTCCTCGTCGCACTTTTTCTTTGCATTTCATTTTATGTTTCCATGCGTCGAACCGAAAGATCACGACAATCGAAGAGAGGAAAATAGATCGGCGCGGCGCGGCCAGCGTTCAACTCTTCCTTTCCTCTTTTTTTTTGAAAGCAGCTGCTACTGTCTCCCACGCATCATCACACCTTTTTTCTCTTCTCTCTTCCTCATTTCCTACCACCCATGCCGTACGGTTTCTATCTGCGTTTCCTGTGACTTTGGCATCCGATGCTTTGCCGCAAAGCTCTCGATTGATGATCGGCAACCGGTTGTGAACATTTCGCGCTTGGTGTACATGAGACAGTGCGGCATGGTGCGGTAAAGGTGAAGAGAGATCGCGGGGCGGGCGGGGAAAAATATGAAAATTCATTTTGGAAACGAAACGAAAGCCAGCGTCCTTTATACACCCCTCCCCCGCGCCTGTCCTGCGAACAATAATAGCAACAGACAATGGCAGAAAAGTTACGATTCAAAATTCTACCCATCAATGGCATCATCAACCCTTTTTACTTTTTGCCCAGCCCTTTGATTTCAATTTTTCAAAACATGTGATGTCTAGTTTTCTAGTGATCCCTGGGACCTTCTTATCATCCTTTTTTCCTCCTTTATACAATCTGTTCTCAATTCAAGCTCTCCTGACCGATCTAAATAGAAGTTGTGCATGTTTACATGTTTCTACTATTCAATTCTTTTCTATCCGTCCTTGGTTCATCCGAGGAGAAGCTAATGAACACTCGAGTAGTAGGGAGAAACTTTTTTTTTGTTGCTACTTTCTTCTTTTTGTTTTGTTTTCTTAGTTCTAGGAGAAAAGAAGAATTTTGGCATCAGTCCAGACAACAGAACGGACAACACATCATTTGAAATTCTTTGTTTCGTTGTAAACAGTTAAAAATCATCGTTCAACAAGAGTCGTTCTCTCTCGGAATGCGGTAGTGTGTCTTCTCAACAGAGAGAAAATTTCAATTTCGAAACAAACATGGGTATTCAGGGTATTCACCTGATGTTTCCGGTTTTCTCGTTTTTTGATTCAGTCCCTTTCTCCCTGCGACTACTTTGTTGCATATGTGTAAGGTAATCAAAACTACTCTCGCCAAACCTTTAACCACCACCACCAAATTACTTCTCGGTATAATCATAGGGGACCAGAGGGAGACGGCAAACGGCGGGTGACATGCCATAAAACGTTAAACAGTTAATTGAAAAAGCTGGCACTTGAAAAGCAAGCGCTGATTAAGTTTTTGGAGGACAAACACAGAAAGGGCGCATGGGTCCAGAGCTCCATCCGGGGGCACAAGACTTGATTATTTTTTCCTACGCCACCAAATTTCAGCAGCCTTGACTTTAAAGCAAGCGTGTTTCTAATATATTGGACTCAATATCTCAACAAAAGTAAGTTGACTGACTCTCTCCTGGGACCCCAAAAGTAAGAAACTTCTTCGTCTTGGGTGGCTGACGTTGCTTTCTTCATAAAGTCCTATTTTTTCTCCTTCGGGGCCGTTGAAGCGAATTTCCGGGGCGAGCATTCCGAATACACTAATGCGCATTTTGTACTTTTTTGCTTTTTCAGAATCTGTTTCCTTCCTTCCTTCCGCCGTGTTCCTCTAATTCGACGTGCATTAGTATTTTTTGCTGCGTTTTCCTAGTTCCACTTTCCTGAGCCTAACATGAACTTATATACAGCATATCTAGGATGACGGAAATGAAGTTCCACTTTCCTGAACTTATATGTACAGCATACGTCTTCCATATTATTTTTTTTCTCTACTGGGAGCCATTTTCGAATTGCAAAGATATCGAATTTCAGCACAGCGTTGTCTAACTAATGAATGTTCAAGGGAACAAGGTTCCAGTTTCATTGGTGCCTTTTTTTGCTATGTATAGATCGCTTTTGGAACCCCTAGAGGCCTCCTAGAAGAGGTTCCAAGAGGAACAAAAGTAGTCATGTAGTTTTGAGAATGTGTTGTTGCTGTTCTTTTGTTGCTCCGCCCACTTTGGAGTTCTGGCAGTCTTCTTTTTTGCAAAGTGTTCTAAATCCCGTTACTTCTTGTGCTCGACTATGGTTTCTTGTCTACTCAGAAACATAGATTCTAATAGAGATTCTGATTCTTGAACACCTTCTGCTCCACGAACTTTCGGAAATGAAAGAAACCGAAAAAAGAAGTAACCAACGATCAGAGCATGTTTCTTTTTATAGAGAATTCGTGCTCAGCCGCGCACCCTACAAACACTCTATCTTCTTCTTTTTTTTCTTCCCCAATTCTTTTTTCTTCTTCTTGAATAAAGAATATAAAAAAGAATGTGGGTCCCAGTGTGTTGGAATCGAAAAAAAAGTGGAACCCGTGTGCGCCGTTAGTGTATGCCAAGTGCGGTCCAATGAGCCTAAACCAATTGCTCTTTTTGGTGCGACGGGCGCGTGTGTGCGCATCTCGAGGAATGTTTCATCATCGTCATCATTTTATTCCAGAGAGCTTTTGAGCTTGGTCCCTCCCCTCCTCCTCCTCCGAAAACTGACATATCTCCATACACACAAACACACACACACATCTATTCAAGTACATACCCAAATGTGGTCCTGCGCTCGGTTTTTCTTCTTCTTCTTGCTTTATTTCATTCCTTTCCTATTCTACCATGTTACATTTGAATTTGGGTCTTGTCTCCCCTCTCCTGGTCCTCCCAAAATGAATTCATTTAGTTTTCCCTTCCATTTTCATTCCGATACACCAGCCCAAAACCAATCGGAAAGTGCTCTTCTCAATCTCCAAAAAGAGAGTGGAGCATTCATCTCGTTATCCAGAAAAAGGTAATCGTCACGCGTTCAGGAGGAAAACTTCAGGAAATTCAGATTTTTTTATGATGTGGCTCAGAGCATCCGGAAATGATAGAAGTCTGAAATGTATGAAAGTCAAAACCAAAGCTTCAAAAAAGCGTCTAGAAAAAGATCACATGCACTTTCCCATGTGAATATCGAATTTCCGAACGTTTCGAGCAATTCCTAATCCTTCCCACGGATCAAAGCTAAAAAGAACATTTCAGAGGATTTGTCTAGAAGAGGATTTTCGTCGCGAATAAAAGTTCAATACGGATTTGTAGTTTGGCGCAGATTGATACAAATCGCTCGTCCCTTTCTTGCACTTCTTAACAAAAACTTCAATTTCAGAGAGCAAGCTCAAACACCCATTTCTAGAATTATCTGAAAATTCACCTGCTAGTCTCGTGTTGCGTTTCTGAAGCTGTTCTGCCCTTAATCATGAATCATTCAAGTTGCATTAGATTTTCCGCTAGCACGCTGTCTAAGAACTTCTGCTCTTGCTCTTTCGACGTCTTCTTCTTCAGCTGATGCACTTTTTGAGCCAACCTCTTTTTTTGAACAGCGAGAGACAGACAAAAAAGCAAAAAGCACACAATGAGCGAACATTTCCTTGGAAGAGAGTTGTTGCAGCTCCCCGACAGGGTTTTTTGCTAAAACGACCCCCAAGCGCCCGAGTTTTTTTCTCTCTGCAATATACAGTGTCGCGCATGCAAAAACCAGCTTTTTCATATATTTTATGCCGTTTGTCTCGTTGCTGCGCACACCTGACGCGAGATGAAACAAAAAAGAACAGACAGAGGAGCGTAAAGACTGTCGACAAAACACACATAGTGAAAATTTGCCGAGATCAAGCGAGTGGCAAAAAAGTGGAGAATCACCCCCAGGAGCTTCTTTATGCACTTTTTGTTCCTTCTTTTGGCATATTAATAATGGCTTCCTTCGTCACTTTGAGCCTCCTGAGAGGCACCAGCCTGATTAGACGAACGCTTCAAATTGGAGTCAGCAGCTTCAATATCAATTTTCGGAACTTTAATTTCGCAAAGTGCTAGCGTAGTTCTCTGAATCCTTCTTCCCACACACTTCTCTTTTCTTCTTTTTTGTTTTTCCTAGAACTCTCATTTTTAACTAAACCAATTTTTCGAGCAAGAGTAGAAAAGGAAAAGAAGATTCTGGGTTCACTGTGATTCAAAGAAGACGAAGAAGAGGACGACGAAGAAGAAGCTGAGGACGAAGGCACGATCGTAAACTTTAAATTTCTTTTTGTGTGCCCCTTTACTTTTTTTTCCCACAGCTTCTTCTTTTTCTTCTTCGTCGTCCTCGGATTCTTCGTTTCCTTCAAAATTAGTTTGATTTGAGCCTTCGAGTTGATGAATAATCTAGGAAGACGTGAGGGGTGCGCCACGGCGCCATCACTCCGCCCTTTTTGCGACGACGACGTCCTATTCAGAAAGTACATCCGTGCAAGAATGTGTGTGCACATGTCTTTCAGTAGTTCCTTCTTCTTTCATCTTCTTGAGCTCCTCCATCTTTTTTGTTCGGAGAGCACCATCAGCGAACTTCTTATCCATTTTAAGCCCTTTCACACGCATTCATATGTTTGAAAAAGAAAAAAAAAGAGTTCTGTCTTCGTCTTATTTTCCGCCATAAACTTTTGATCAGATAACAAGCGTCCCTCTCGTTGTTCCGCGCCAAAGAACTTGGTTTTCGATCCCGCCGCCCGCCGCCCGATTTTGAAGTGCGCTTATCTGAAAGGGGTAGAACGGCTGAACGAAGGTTATATGACACAGACAACGACGACGGGAGAGGGAGCGACGCCTTCTCGGCAAATCGTGTGCCTCATGATAGATCTTATGGCATAGTACAGATGCACTTTTTTTCCAACCCAATCCGTTCGCACACATAGACTGACATACACTACTACCCGAGACAGACGCTCGCACACACACACACACACACAACGAACTTTTCCGATTACTCGTCTCACCCCCAGGTCCTCCAACCATGTAGTTGAGTCGGCTTTTTTTCTACTCTCTCTTTATTTTGTTAGTACGTTTTTCTCCTCCAGAGAGTAGTGTGTCAAGATAGTGACGCGACACGTGTGTTCCGAAAGTACTAGTAGTTAAAGTGATGATCCCTAAATCTCCGATTTCTCAAAATTCCTCACAACCATCCTATCCGTGTTCTTATTTAGGTCTGTCTGGCGCCAAAGGCCTTTTGCAAAAACGCATACGATCAAAGAGACAATCTTATAGAGAGTTATGCACTCCTTATCAATCATGCTCTGTGTTCAACCCTGAAATTGACATTTCCTTCTTCTTTCTCCTTCTTCTTTAATTTGACGTTTTCTCGCCTCCAAGGTTCAGTCAGTCCCCGACTAGTTTTGCGCAACATTCCAATCAGAAGTAGTAGCCGTTATTCGTTGCCAACCAATTTTCGAAACAATCATCAAGGTAGAGTAGTGATCAGCAGTTAAGATTTCTTCCTATCTCTCCTTACGCGTGTCAGCGGAAAAAAAAAACGATTGCCCGTTCTTCTTCCTACCGTAATCCCTATCTCTCCCTGTCTATCAGTAAATTCCGAATTCGTTTTTCATCTTCTCCTTCACCTCCCATCGCCCTTCACGGAACTTTAGAAACAATTGATAAACCCGAGAGACGAACTGCTTCATAAAGTGATGATGAAGATGATATGCATTTGACCTTCAAACAATTACCCCCAGCGAATTTTTGCGGTGGTCTAAGTCTATACTGAAACTGTCGCGTTTCGCTACTAGCGGTTTTTTTCAACAAAGAAAAAATGTCTCCAAATTTGAAACATCGGACGGGTCGGGCCGTGGCGCCGCCAAGGTCTACCACCTCTGTTCGAGAATGAAAGGCAAAATGCGTTTCACAACAAAGACTCTTCTTCCCCTTGAAAGGTTAGAAAAACCGAAAAAACCCAAGATGGCAATCGAGATTTTAGAATATGATATGTACATAGTACTTGAGAGTTCAGAATTCATGTCTTGAGCTTGTTCTCTTTTCTTTCTACTTCGTTTTTTTGTCTTTTCTCTTCTCCCTGTTCAAACAGTCATTTGTTATTCAAGTATCTCGCTTTACATCTCACATCCACCTCGTTATAATTCCTTTGGTACATGTATCCGATGTCCGTAAAGCCCATTAATTTTCTTCCACTTACCATTTTTTTTTCTTTTCCTCGGGACCATTGCGGCTCCCGATGTGCATTCCATCTTTTTTCTGCGCCCTCTTCTTCTTCTTTTTTCTTCTTCTTCCTTCTTCTTCTTGCTGCTCCACGCCACCTGACATCAAATTCAGGCCCTGTGGTGGAAGGGTGGAGTGGGCGTGGCCTCGATTCGTTCTGATAAAGTTCTTCTCCTTGCCTCCTATAACATTTTTTGTCGCCGTTCTCGGTCTCGTCACTAAATATCAATCAGTCTATCAGTGCCCCCTTACCCAACCGTATCACTTTTCCGGTATTCCAACACAAAACCATTTGACAAACCATCACGACGTCGTCGTCGTTGTAGCAGTGACTCCATCATAACGCTCCAGCCTCATCTGGACCAACAGCAACTACACGCCCTGCCTCCATCACTCGCCCAATCAAGCCTTTCCTTTATCATGGATCTACCGGGAACGTCGACCAGCGACGAATTTCTGCAACATTTCGCTTCGTTCAATTTCAATTCACCAACGTCGCCAGTTGGTCAACAGCATCCTGGAATCATGCCCACACTACAAGCCATGTATCCCACATTGATACAAGTACCCGATCTCAAAGGGGACTACCTAATGAGATCCGATATAAGCGCTTTCAAGTTGGTTCTTTACCCGTGTTCGGCAGTTTAGATTAGAACTTTTAGACTTTTAGCGTCACAGTACCTTACTCCTAACTTTCGCAGTTTCAGGGAGGTTCACGATCTACGGACGGCAGTAAATCTGATACTGCCAATGCTACCATTGTATCCACAACTACCGAACACATTCACAACAGCAGCAAATATAGCAGCACAACCTGCCCTGCATCAAGTGTTACAACAGAGTCTTCTAAGGAGAAAACCTACAGCTCATACACCAACCGTTCCACAGCCCGAGTGCCCGGGCCAGCTACGGACAGTATTAAGCTCCCGTAAGTTCCCATGTTTCAGGATTTTGTTCATTGCACTTTGCCCTTATAACGTCTTTATGATTTTTATGCGTTTTAGGAATTACTTTTCCTTATCTTATACTTTTTTCTGTTCGAAGTGTTCCCAGCCAGTGGCACCACGCGATTTTTATGATATTAAAATGGTTTTGAAGTGTCATGAGTGACAGGTGTGTGTTGCTGATAAGAGAGGCAACGCTAGAAGAGCAAACTGACAAGAACACTAGAAATAGGTGATACCACGGGCGTGTGATAGGGCAAGAACTCTGAGGAGAACAACTGTTGAACCGTTTAGAAGCAGCGGGAAGAAACATTGAGCAAAAAAAAGATAAATGAGTTTGAAAACGCAGCTGCACCACTGGTGCGAGCATTGATACCCCTCTTCTTTTTTGCTTCTTCTTCTTCTTCCAATCGTATTCTTTTTTCAGCTGGTTCAGCATTGCCAAACGTTATGCTGATGAACCACTTGATGATAAATGGACTCAAACCAGTCTCACCGACACTGCCCAACGGTCACATTCAACCAGCCGTTGGTGAAGCTTCAATGCAGACAGATGAGCAACAAGTGAAGTGGAGCAGTCCATCCAGCGTGGATAGCAACGGACAGAAAACTGACAGTTCGGCAGGTAAAATGAACTGGGAATGTCTGAAAGTGCAAGGGAGCTTTGACGGAACTCGCCGCTCGCTCTGCAAAAGATTTTTGTACTCTGGTCACAAACTTTTGACTTTTCTTTTCTATCTCACGTGATTTTTCATTGCATTCAGGGGTTCTAGCAAGTCGCGTTGAATTGAAATAGTCATTTATAACCGAAGGACACCAGCACTATCCGTTTTTCTATCTCTCCGCTTGTCACCACCGTTTCAAAAGATGAAAATAAGAAGAACCTTTGTTTTACTAGACACTACCCCCGAAATTGATAAGTTCTCGATAATTATCCATCCGTTTTTTTTTCAATTCTTCTTTTCGCATTCTTCATCATCGGTTGTTCGAGAATCGGGGGCGGTCATCCATCATTAGAATGTGATTCAAACGGAAGATAGAAAAGGAAGGAAAAAGAAGATCCGACTAGGGGCACGTGAGGATGCACTCTTATAGGCAATTTCAATATAGAGCTAGGGAAGGCTAGAATTCATTATCCGGCTATACACATGTGTGTGCCGGCTCGTTCCAGAGTGACACGTCAGTGCAAAACGCGCCTAGAACATTCTGTTCCCTTGCTCGCGCCCCGTGCCCCCATCGTTTCCGCTGCTGGAGGAAGCAGTGTGATTCTATTAGAATGCGAGCGTCGAGACACACACGACTGAAATAGTGCAAAGTAAGGACAGCCACTCGATTGGTCGGCCAACATTCGGTCACAAGAGGGCGAACGAAAAGATCAAAATCCTTTGAGAAGGAAGGGCAAAGGCGGGGACAGAAGTAATGACCCTCTTTTCTTTTTTTTTTTTTGTTTTTCTAGAAGAATCCTCTAGAAGAAGTCGGCAATTTATTCGTTTCAGCATCCGCTGGCGACAACCAGAACATTGATGTGATTGGCGACGGCAGCGAATCGCCAACTTCTTCAAATCACAGCGTACAGGTAATCTAACGTAACAAAATGTTTACAGAAGAGAAAAAAAAATCGCGGAAAAAAATTTTTTTGGCACAATTCCAAGAGCTTTCGGCCGTTCTATTTACTCTGAAATCAGAGCGGAGAGCAGATAGTGAGAGAGGGCTTTATTTGCTTTGTTGAATTTTTTCGTCACTTTTTTCTCTTTTTTTTTCCTCACTGTGCGCTTTGTTCCAACACTTTGGAAGACTGAACGCAAAGGCAGAGAGCAGACGGCAGAAATTTTGCTTTTATTTGTTTGATCATATGTAGTCAAGTAGCGCTGAGCTTGACAGATGAAAAAAAAATGAAAAAAAAGGGAAATGAAAGTTTTAGTTTCCGTACTAATCAACTGATAAGGCAAAAAAGAATAACGACATACACAGAAAGTGACGAAAGGTTCAAACAACTCTTTTTTGTAGGAACTCGCCATGTTGACAAGCCATCAGAACTTGTTCAATGCTTTCAAGGACTCTCAATTCATCTTTAACCAGGTCCCAAAGCAAGAGCCAGTAGCACCACTCAGAGTTGCTCCAGCAACCAACGGAACCACAAATGGAGCTACTAAAGCTGCTGGACCAGAGAGAAAGCCAAGGGTATACCACATGTTCCAAGGACCACAGTTTCTATTTTGATTATTTTTAGAAGCCAGTCAACGATGATATTGTCAAGATTGTCAGAAATCAAGACTTGAGCGAGGAGAACATTGCCACCTTCCAGATCCCAGTGCCAAAAGCGCATTTGTCAGATCCAAGTATGACACACTTCATTAAATATTTCAATCATTTCCCTTTTTCTAGCCTTCCGACCAGTGTCCGAACAACAAATCATCCAGCAGATCATTCAAGGCAAGAAATACGACGAGATGGAAGTTGGAGAGACAATGATCCAGCTTTGCAAGAAGTTGGCCGAGAAGCGAGTGTTCGGACCAAGACTCATGTCGCAAACCACCGTTGCTGGTCTCAACCACTCGAACTACTCCAATCTTCCAATTAAGGGAATTTGCTACATTCAACGTAATTTCAGAATTTATAGACGGATACTGACCTTCTAATATTTTCAGATGTCTGCAGAAAAGTCTTGTATGACAAGTTCGAGAACGAGGAAGACTTTTGGGACAAATTCCGTGAGGCAATGCGCAAGTTGGCCGCCAGATGCCGCAGAGTCAGACACGCCAAGAAGACGAAGCACAACAGAGAAGAAGCTCAGGCTGAGATGTTGAGCAAACGGTAACCTAGTTTTTCAGATAGAACCTGTTCTGATTTTTTGGGTTTTAGATATGGAGAGGATATTCCATTCAATTTGAACGGCTCCGGATTGATCATCCCAAAGTCCGAGCCTTCAGAGACACCAGCAGTGAATGGAGACATCAATATGATCACGATGGGACAAATCGGCACTCTTTTGACTCAATTTAACGCAGACGTAAGTTAAGTGATTGCTGGTAAATATCTATTGTGAGTGGTTTTCAGAGAAAAACACCACTTACCGAGGTTCTGCCAGCTGAGCTGTTAACGACGTTCCTAAGCTACTTGAATCGGCCGAAACAAGAAGTTCAGTCTCCACCACCAGCACAAAATCCACAAAATCCAAACTAGATTGTTTCGCCCAACATCGTCTTCCAATGAGCAGCGTCCCACATTATCTGTTGTATTAGTGGAGCATGTTGGACTTTCAGTTAGGCAGACTGAGACTCTAATCCAATTGAAACTGCAACATGCTCCATACTCTCGCTACGTCATTGGAATTGACTCACATTCCAAAAAAAAATTCGCCCTTTCTATCCCATCCAATTCTTCTTGTCCCGGATTCTCCACACCACTTTCACCGATGTATACTTCTTTTTTCGCGTGCGCAAATCATTTAACCCAATATGTCCCATCTATTCGAGCATTTAACGCTTTCGGCTTCAGATTTCTAATCGCTGTTTTTACTCGCTTTGCCCTTCCCCAAATTTCGTTAATATGCAACAATTCTACCTCGCAATTGTTTTAATATCTCTCAATTCTCAGTTCTTCTATGACTCTATTGATTTCGATTGTTTTCCTAGCTCTGAAATTCTACAAAACACCCACACCCCCTTCATAGGCGCTACTTGAACTGTATCTCTCCCCATTGCTCATTTTCCCCCATTTTTGTCCAACCCCTCGTAGTTTCTCTCGACTAGAAAAAACTCTTGAAAATCTCTACCGTTGTCGGGGGATTGATGAGAGAGTATTGCTTTTTCCTGCACCACCCCCAATTCTTAGCCCCCCGCCCTCCCCCCCATTTCCTCATTCGCTCTCAGGAACATTCAAAAAAAACCCTCAGGAATTTGTCAAAACTTTGGTCTCTCATCATATATCTTACCTCCTCTTGTCACACAACCCCCGTCCCAAATTTAGATCCCAACTCAAGTGTTTTTCTTTTTTTTTCCTTTCCTCTATATTTTGTTTTCTATTCACAATTGTGTCTTTTTTCTTACCTTTCCGACTAGTGCCCAAATTTCTCGTCATTTCGATTACTCCAAACCAACTCAGGGAACTTTTTTCATTGAACTCAGGAACTTTTTTTCATTTTCTACCTCAGGGAACCACTCCAACTTTCTAATCATCAAAACCAATTAGTCACGAATTTAGTATTTTTATATATTTCTATCCGCCCTATTTTTAGCTTTTATTGTAAAAACCAATCAGGAACATTTGAAAATGATCTCATTTGAAAAACGAAATAGGCACCAGAATGATTTTCAAATGATTCTGATTATCATCTACACTCAATGCTGTCAAAAAACTCAAATTCCACTCAGGGACCTCTTTTTCTCATTCTTCTGTATCACAACAAAATTGATTCTATTTCTGATGAATGTTGCTTTGTCATAAATTTTTTGAACCTTTTAAATACAAATATTTGAACCGAAAAGCCGAAATGTGTTTCCGTATTTGTCCTTATATCTCTCCCCCAAAATCTCTCGCCAGTTTTTTTTTTCATGTAACCTACCTCAAACACAGTTTTTTGTATTTTAACGCCCCCGTAAACGATTCGCTCTTTCCCCCTTTGTAAGTCCCCAGTTTACTTTTTGTACCCTGTGAGCGTTCAAAACACAACAATTACCTCAAACACACCTCTTCTTTCCAATTACAGTCCATCCCAATGTACCTCTGAATCTTGCTTCGCTTACCTCGGAATTGAATATCGGCTTAAATTCTAATAAAACCATTACATCTTAATTTTTGTTTGATATAGCAATGTAAAAATGAGGGGCAGTAGAAAATGCTTCAAATATTCAGACTGAAAAATTAGAAAATATTTTTGTAAACTGCATACACTTTCAAAAAACGTAGAAATACAGCACAGGAAGAAATACCATGAGTGTTTTCATATAATACAGTTTGAGCTCAATCATATTGGCTGCAAAAAAGCCTGTCAACTTACAAAATATTTCCTATAATATCACCAGTATTTTATCAGTTAACAAACTTTTGTTACTTTTTGTAGAAATTGCAAAAATTGAGCTCAAGGTGAAATTATAAGATTTTGATAGAGAAAATCGGAATTTAAATTAGGTTTATTTTTGTGAAAATTAATCAACCTTGTAGTTTTAAAAAAGTATTCAAGAATTTTTCGATATTTCTGAAATTTTCAAAATATATCTAACAATAATAGAGCTTTAGTTTTGTGATTGACTATACCATATCTGGCAAAACTGTCTTAATGTGCTTTGACTTTCATATCTGAGTTTTCTGTACCGTATTTTCTGACGTTAGTACATCCTATACGTACACTTACAGCTCAATCGTCTCGGTTCCTTCAAAAGATAGCAAGAAAATTTTGCTCTTTATGACAAGGGGGGGGGGGCCATGAGAAAAGGGGGGGCCATGAGAATAGGGGGGGGGGGGGGG
>NC_013491.2:5027858-5059204 GCF_000004555.2 Caenorhabditis briggsae | reverse complement strand
CCCCGATTCACCAATTTTTTCTAGTTTTTGAAAGTTTCTATAAAAATTTAGTACTTTGCGCTTGTTTCCACAAAAGTTTGTCACTTCTAAAAATTTCAGTTTAGGCCGGTTTTTTGCATAAACAACACTATTTTTTCCATTGTAACTGTGTAATTTGAAGTTATTCAGCTAGTTTCAGATTTTTCCAGGCTTAGTAACAAAAAAATAGACAATAAATATGCAAAAAATGACATAAACTGAAATTTTCAAAAAAAATTATGAAAAGTGTTCAAAGTTCGAAATTTTAATGGAAACGGTCACAAAACTTGAAAAAATTGGTAAATCTTAACTTAGTCCGCATTTTTACCTATGGGCCCCCCTTTTGACTTGGCCCGCCCCCCCCCCCTTTCGCTTGCCCCCCCCTTTTCTCATAGGCCCCCTTGTCATAAAAAGCCGAAAATTTCAACTGACCCATGATTTATTACAATATCACCAATACTTAATCAGTTAACAAAATTTTGATATCTTTCAGTATAACGATTTGGGCGTACAACGAGGTACAATGTAATTTTGAACCCTCAAATTGCTTTGCACCCCAATGACCCTAAAAGTGTTGTACATTCCGTATTATGTGCCCAAAGTTGAAGGTTTTGGCGTGCATATATTATGAGATTAAATACGGTACTTTCAGCGTTTATCGCCGTATTTCATCAAAATGAATTTTATCAAAATTTGTTAGCCAAAAAAGTTTTGTTCATTTTTGGTATGTTCAGAACCTTTGAATTGAACAGTTTCGAAACACATTTCAGGACTTTAAATGTCAACATTTTTGATTGAAAAGGTGAAATTATGATACTTTTTCAAAACTACTTTGTAAAAATAATATTTTCAATAAATTTATTCGAGTCAAATCAGAAAGCAAATCCGTGTTCAAGTCATACTTCAAACAAAATAAAAATTAAAAGAAATCATAAGCTAAACTTTAGATGCTGTTAAAACATCTCATTAGCAAAAATGTCTGATAATTATTTGATCAAAAACTTCAAAAACAGGACACACTTCCTAAAGTGACATGGGATACAAAAGTACTACTTTGTTCAATACAACAGGAAATGCCCTTCTAAAAACAAGCAAAGTGATAGCGAAGGTAGGCTACAATATTTCCGTCTCTGTGTCCTGGAATTATCGACCATGCTCACTGAAAAGACTTCTGTCACCAGGAAGTGGAGCTAGATAAGGTTGCATCCGTGGTGAGACGGATCTTGGTTTGGTATATAAGAACTGTTGGCAGTTCAAGGTAGGTATCCAATACATTTTCTGTATTTAATCAGAATCTTTCACATTCTCGGTTTTCGCTCTTTTTTCATTTTCCAAAACTAATTTAAAGGACGCTAAATTGAATATATTCATTTCCTCCACAACTCTTTGACCACAACTGATTAGCCACATTTCATCAAGTTTAGAATTTTTGCTCAAATCTAAATATAACTTTTAGCGATGAAAGCTGTTCTCTGCTTCGTTGGCCTTGTTGCCCTTGCCGCTGCTCTCGTGCTCCCTGAAAAAAGAGCAAGCTCATTGGATTGCTTCATGTGCAGACTTGCAGTGAATGTCACCGACCCGCCAGTTGACAATTTGGTACACAAATCCGAGGATGTGGGTTGAGTCATAGGGTTCTGATTGATTGTGCTCTCATTCCAGAAGTTCATCGCCGAGTGCAAGAAGATGCTTGTAGGAGTTCCGTTCTTAGAGCAGGCGTGTTTGGACTATGCTCACGCGGAACTGGATCCAATCATCAAGGAGTTGGAATCAGGGACCGCTCCAGAAGATGTTTGCAGAGAAATCAAGCAGTGCCCACAATAATGTTTTATGTTATTTTGACCTGTGAATGAATGTTATGTTATGACTCGTTCAATTACAAAGTTTGAAAAGCAACAAAAGTTAGACAAGAAAAACCAGAAAGCGAATTCAATAATTACAAAAAGTTGTGCTTCATTCTTGGAAATTTGCAAATGAACATCTTTGGCGCCATTTTCGGCAATAAAAAAGTTTCAATATAAAAAATGAATTCATTGGAATTCATTGCCAAAAGAAAAGACAGGGTTGTAGTTGTGTTCTACAGATTATGCGGCTAAAAATTATCTGGAGGATTACACTGAACAACTTTTTGTTCAAAAATGACTCCTAACTTAAATGTAACTTTTATAATTTAAAAAAACGGAACGCAAAAGTCTGGCTCGGTATTTTGAATAAATTGGAAATGATGAATCTCGCAAGTTCAGAAAATTGGAAACAGACGATTTCCGAACTGCGAATTCATTTTTGATCCACCATGAAAAATTTGGTGTGAAGCACAACTGCCGTCTGAAGGATATTGTCAGCGTTTTTTATATTGTTTTGTGGAGGCACGCTCTCTCACAGAAGAGTTTTGAACTGCAAAATTATTTTTGATCTACCTCAGGTCTGGAGCGAAATTCCAGCATTTTTTATCTGACTTCGTAGAGATTCATGATGATTCAAATAATTTTTGAAAAATTGATTAGTGATTTCTGATTAATTAGAATCCTGTATGGTTCTTTTCCGGAAGAAAATATTCCAAAAAAGGCCAATTTTCAAGATTTTTTACAGAAAACATAGAACTTCCCGTTCAGTTTTAAAAATGTATAGGAATTCTGAAGCTCGAAAGAACCGCAAAATGTTTCTCTTCAATTTGTATAAAAAAACATTTTTGATTTTCCTGGCTAAACTTATTTTGGTAACAAAAAAACATGATGAAAATGCTATTTCGGGAGGTATTTTGATTCTTTAAAAAGTTTAACCAGGTAAATCAAAAATGTTTTCTATACAAATTGAATAGCAAAATTTTGCTGTTCTTTTGAGCTTCAGAGTTCCTCTATAAAAAATTCAAAAACTGAGAGAAGAGTTCCCTTTTTTTTCTGTAAAAACTCTTGAAATTGGTCTTTTTTCATACTTCCGGGCCTTTTCCGGGCATTTGCGAAATCCGGGCCTTTTCCGGGCCTTAGCGGGCCCTGGCATAGTTTCTCTCAGAGTCAATATTTTTGGACCAATTAAATTTAATTAGATACAACTCGACGAGCACTACAAAATGATACTATTCGATAAACTGTATCTTGTTTATAAACATGTTACAAACAAAATAGTACGAAAAAAAGCAAGCACTGCCTGGGCCTTCCGGGCCGTCCGGGAAAAGCCACTTGTTGGCATGTAACTTTGTTCATAGACAAGATACAGTTTATCAAATAGTATCATTTTGTAGTACTTGTCGAATTCTATCACATCAAATTTTATTAGTCTAAAAATATTGACTCGGAGGAAAAGTATGCCAGGGCCCGCGAAGGCCCGGAAAAGGCCCGGATTACAAGTATTTCTTTTTTGGAATATTTTTTCCGGAAAAGGACTATACAGGATTTTATATCCACTTATTAATTTTTCAAAAATCATTTGAATCATCTTGAATCTCCATGAAATCAGATAAAAAATTCTGAAATTTTGCTCCAGACCTGCCACAACGAAATTTTTCTGGTAGATCAAAAATAATATTGCAGTTCAAAACTCTTCTGTAGGAGTACGAGGTTCAATAGAATTATAATGATTGATTGAAAACTTATTAGTGGTTAATCTTCTATGGTTCTTTTCTAAAAAAATATTCCAAAAATGTCAAATGTTCAAGGTATGATACAGAAAAATATATTCCAAAAATGTCAAATTTTCAAGGTTTGATACAGAAAAATGTATTTCCTTGAAAAAATGTATCTCCTCATGGATGAACTTTTGATTCATCTGATAGAACTTTTTTTAAAATCAGAAAACACCGCAAAATGCGATTTTGTGCAATTTCGTGAGATTTTTCGATTATAACAAAAGTTATATCAGATGAATCAGAAGTTCATCAATGAATTAATAATAAAATATCGCCCTTTACTATAAAATAAAACTCTTAGAAGTGTTAAAACCAAAAGAGGAGATATGTTTTTCTGTATCAAACCTTGAAAATTGATAATTTTGGGAATATTTTCTCCCGGAAAAACGTTGTACAGGATTCTATAACCACGAATAAATTATTAAAAAATCATTTCAATCATCTTGAACGTCCACAAAGTTACATATTATTAAAAATACTGAAAATATGCTTTCGACCTGAAATCGTGCTTCACATCAAATTTTTTCGAGAAAGGTCAAAAATAAATTTGCAGTTTGGAAACCTTCGGGAGAGCGTGATGTGGTATACAATTTTTTGTTGCATTTTCAGAATGAAATTCAAAACATCTGAATAATATCTGAATTTTTCACTTTACAGTCAGTGCAATTTTAGCTTTTTTCAAGTTTGATTCGGATTTTGAAAACTTTTTATAAAAATAATTCGGATTTTGAAAACTTTTACCGTGGGCTATATATTTGGGTTTACCGTGGGCTATATATATTTACCGTGGGCTATATATTTAATTCGGATTTTGAAAACTTTTTATAAAACATTTTAATGAAATTTTCTAGATAGGTCAAAAATAGAATATTCAGACACATATTTGAATTTTTAAAATCAGTTTGTCAGTTTCTGCCGAGTTATATCAGTTTCAGTATGATCTAATCCAGTTTTAAAAAAATTCGTTTTTCAGCCACCAGCACCCAGACTGAGCCACACCCCACCGATTTGCTCTTTCAAAAGGATATCTCGGTGGTTGTAGATGGATTATTGGTCGAGCTAGAAAGAGGGAGCAGGAACCGGAGCCGGCTAAAATAGTTGAGCTACAGACTCAGCTCACGATTGAGCAAGGAATTTGACAAGGTCACAAAACAGACTTGTTGAAAAAAATTGAGGACACCGAGAAGACACCAAGAGAAGGATCCAAACCTAAGGATAGTTTGAAGGAGAATTAAACGATCTCCGCAAGGCTCATGGGGAATGCAAAACCACTTTGGAAGTCGGTCCGATAATGGGATGATGGATGATGAGATGCCCAGCACGTCATCGAAGGTGCCCGAGTTGACGAGAAAGTTGCAACAGGTCAGCCGCGAAGAGATGGTCAAAAAGAGAAAAGTTGCACAGCAGACTTCACCTTATTTTCAGAAATTTTTATAAATAAATAATTATAAATTCAATTCTTAGTGTAATACAACACATTTATGTTTTCAAACGTCCTAAAAATTGAGAAAAGTGACTTCGAAAATCGAAGTTCTGCGCTGATAAAAAGATTTGTGGTACTGAAAATGGTACATGGTGACAAGTAATTATGGGAAGACGCTTAACGCAATAAAACACTTTTAAACAAAATATATCTCAACACTTTTTTCATTGAACCACAAATACATATGTGACTGGTTATATAATTTCCGGGGACGGGCGTCCTTCAGAAAACAAATCATAAAATCTATCAGGTTCATGTATAAGTTTCTTTCGATTTTGTATTTTCAACTTAACTGTTCAGTGCATACATGTGGATGGTCGTGGCCCGCTTGCTTTAACACCCTCGGCCCGACTCGGCGCGGCCCGCTGGCCGACCCACGGGCCAGCCCGCCCAATATAAATTTTAATAATCGTTATAAAACGAATATTCATTCGAATACATACAACCATTCGAAAAAATTCAATTGAATTCAATTTTTAGCCAAAAGAAATTAAATTTCATTTTGCCAAGAATGAAACTTTTTGCTAACTGCGACCCCAAACCAGTTTTTTTCGGCCTCTAGTGTGTAGGCCTCTAGTGTGGATTTTCTTTTATTAAGAATAAAATCCATCTCGAAAAATGATGATTCGCTTTAGAATTTCAACATTTTTGAAAAGAGGGCCGGCCCGCGGACCGAAAATGTCTCAATTTTTCTCCCACCCGGCCCACTTTCAAAAAAAATCTCTTTTCAAATTTGAAAGCTTCTTTTAACAGAAACTTCTTCATTGAAGAATGAAGATTTTCTCCATTTTTCTGTGAATTTTTTTTCCCAGCCCGTTCATTTGAATATCATACAACGTCATTGCAGTCTTCTGTTGGATGCTTCTCTCTCTCTTCCCCATTCTGCTCGTTATTTTAATCATTCAAAAACATACAAACTATAAAGGATAAAGGTGCTGGCACCACGCCAAGTCATGATTTTTCCAAGAAAAACATTCGCACTCTGCGTATCCTCTTACCGTTGCTACGCAGTGAACGCGTCGCGAGTCGCAACGCGCCTAAGAGAACTCAAACGAATTGAATGCATGAACACTGTTGTATCCTTCTTTTGGGTGTCCCCTTCAACTCCCCGTTGTGCTCTTTTCTTCGATCTTTTGAATATACCCCCTCTTTGGGGATGTGAGAGTACAGTGAAATCTATGGAGACGCAGAGTGTTACGTAGACAGAACGTATACAGAGAGAACGTAGACAGACGGAACGTTAGTCACGCCCACTCCGCCATCTCTCTCAGTTCTTCTCATTTTTGGCATTTGTCATCTTCTGGCACAGTGTGTATGTGCCTCCATATTCTGGTGTTTTTCCTATGAACCCTTTTGAATGGGTTCTGGAAGAACACTTTATTTTTCTGAATATCTTTTTTTTTTGTTATTCCTGGCGCAGTGTGTTATGTGCCTCCAAATTCTAGTATTTTTCTGAATAGTGTTTCTAATACTCTTCGAGTCGCTGTAAGAAGTTAAAGGTAAGTACAAACTTTTTAAATAGTGTTAATTTTTTGAAAACATACCAAAAACAATTAGGGAGCCTCAACACCTTGTGAACCAGATTTTGATGAAAATTTAATGGACTTGGAGCACGAAGAGGAAGAAGTGATGTTCGGAGAAGCGAGCACCTCCGAACGAACTAGCGATGACATGGAAACACCAGCGGCTAACAATTTGAATCCACATGATGATGGGCAAGCTGAACCATCCAATTTTGTCAGCGGAGAAAACGTCGAGGCCATTAGAGAACGGGAGCAGATTCCACAAGGATTAGTTGAAAGAGAAGAAGAGGAATGCCAAAAAATTGATTCAGATGCCACAGAACTGATTCAGAGCTATGTTGGGATGCTAGAAGGTATGAATTAGGAAAATGTTGTGAAAATTATTTTTAAAACGTTTTACAGAAACTTCTGGAGGAAGCGAAAATGGTTCTGGAGAGGTCAACCAAGATCAAGGAGTTCGGGATGCTCCAGAAGCAGCTTTCAGTCTTGCACGCACTCTTAATTCGGAAGCTACAAAAGTATCTAGAAACAGCGAAGCGAATCAGAATGAAGTGACAGGAGGTGTTCCAGAAGAAGCTCTTGACCGTGGAAATGTTGATGAGAATCACCAAAGTTCATTCGGATCGGAACATGTTCATCTGGAGGTCGACGTTGATGGACATGACGACGAGGAGGAAGAAGATATATCGCAAGAAGCAGTCATCTCTCCACCGGCTCCTCAGCAACCGCAACCATCAACTCATGAAGATCAATGCCTTCCATCAACATCGTCATCAACGTCGTCCACCCACCAGCAAATCCCCTCCGGACAACCTACCGCTGCTCCTCAACAACCCTTACACGTACCGGACACCCCCACAGAAATCATCAGGGCTCTTCCGCAATACACTAACAACGTGGGACAATTGATACTGCAAGAAATGACCGCGAGGCTGCTCGAGGATACACCACTGGCGGACACTGAGGAGTTGGAAAATCTTTGGTCTATTGCAGACTCGAGAAAGGTAATTCTTTAACTTTAAATAACTAAAATAGGAAGATATGTATTTGAAAAATGTTAGACAAGTTTTTTTTTCTGAATAAAAAAAGTCCGGCATCATCTCGCTGCTATTTCGCGTTATCTGTGAAAATTTGTAAATTTTTGGTCCATCAGTGACTTCGCTAAGGTCGGCGACCCGGGAACAAACGGACAAACTCACTCACACACAGAATTTGATGATTTTTAAAAGTAAAGATAACAGATCAAAAATGTTTCTCTTAATTTCAGCAAGGGTATCCTGCACCTCATTACTTCTTAGAACGCGAGCCCTACGACCAACTTCCCATGTCAAAGGATGATCTGGAGCGTGCGGAGGAGTTTTATGAAGTGGTCCTGTCGGCAGTACATCCGAAACTGATTCGAAGACAATCGTAATTTTTTTTTTCTTGAAATTTAGGAAATAACATCATGACAAGTTTACGAAAAAAGGCTTTAATTGAGATACAACGGGATTCTTTAGATTGAATAAGATTGCCAAATTCTTCAAATTACAGTTCTGTTCTGACGTCTTCCACCTCAGCTACCAATGGCGTGCAAGAAGAGGTGGAACAGGAAGAAGGCGAGCATCTGCCAGAGCACGAGATGGTTGCTGAAGACATTAATGATCATGATGACGAGGATCAAGCAGGCCCCTCCGAACAAGCTCGCGATAGCTTGGAAGCTCTAAATACTCACAATGGATATGATGATCAACAAGAGGTGGAAATCGACGTTAAAGAAGGAGAGCAATCTGCAGAGGATCCAGGTATGAATTAGCAAAATGTTTTGAAAATTATTTAAAACAATTTTCCAGAAAGTTCTGGAGGAAGCGAAGATGGTTCTGGTGATGTCAACCAAGATCAAGGAATTAAATCAATTTTTATCAAAATGTACCCTTCAAATTGTTTGTTTTGTGTATTCTTTTGATGATTCAAAGAATGAAGATTTCCTACATATTCATATCGATTTTCTTTCTCCCCCAGCCTGTTCATTTGAATATCATATGACGTCACTGTACCCTTCGGTTGCATGTCTCCCTCTCCTCGCCATTCTGCTCGTTACTTAGAACATTCAAAAACATAGCCTCTTTGGTGATGCCAGAGTACAGTGAAATCCATGGAGACGCAGATCATTGTCTCTTCTTCTGCTGTTATGTCTTCCCAGAAGAGGGACACACCTGGCTTGTCTACTCGTTACGAAGACAGAACGTAAACAGAGAGAACGTAGACAGAAAGATCGTTAGCCACGCCCCCCACCGCCGTCTCTCTTCGCTTCTCCCATTTTTGTCATTTGGTTACTATTGGCACAGTGTGTATGTGCCCTAGTGTTCTTCCTATGAACCCTTTTGAATGGGTTCTGGAAGAAACTTTATTTTTCTGATCATCTATTATTCTTACTCTTCCCAGAACCCTGCAGTGAATGGATTCAGGAAGAGTAATTGACTTTTATTTTTCTGAATATTTATTTCTTGCTCTTCGAGCTGTAATAAAAAGTTAAAGGTGAGAACAAACTTCTTCAATAATTTTTTTAATGTTTTGGAAATATACCAAAATGAATAAGTATCGGTGGGACATTAAACTGTTAGAAAAATCAGTTTTTTTTCATTTTTAAGTAGTATATCGTACAAAGTATTACTGTGAATTTTTTCCCAGGATCCCCCGAATTCCAATCCAAATGGAAGGAGGCAATGGCGCATTATGAGAATTGCACGATCTACAAGGATCCCATGTTCAGTGAGTCAATGATTTTAATTTCTTTCGAAAAATGTACTTCTATTACAGATAAATTGAAAAATCTCTTCGACCCAAAGAAGCCAGAGGAGCTCCCCCAGAAAGTTGCCATGAGGGCGGTTAGTGCATCTGACCTCTTCAACGCATTCAAGAAGGCGTACCATTTTAGTGAGTGTATAATGAAAATAATTGCTGTTGACTTTTTCTATTTTCAAGAGAAAGTTGGAGAGCCCTGGAAGCTGCAAAGAAGGAGTGGGACAGAAGGAAGGAGCAATTGCTCGCCGAGTTTTTGAGCCAGTTGGAAAAGAGGATGGAGAGCCAGCAGCCAAAACTTCGAGAGTCGCCAATGGAGAGGAAGCAGAATAATTTTCTTATTCATTTTTTTTCCGAATAAATAAATTGAAAACCATATCATCTTTCCGAGAGTTTCTTGTCCATCAGAGTGTCATGCTCGTACGCTATTGTCTTTAATGACGTCAAACCGTTTCTAGAAGTTTCAATTTTCCGCCGTTCCTACTGATAAGAGTCTGCATTGAACTCCCTGCCACCGACCATTCGAGATCAGTTCTGAGATCCTGTTGGGAAGATAATGTTGGCAAAAGTTGATTTCGCATTATTTTCAAAAAGCATTAAAGCATCACAGGACTTTGGTATTCATCTAAAATCTTTTCTTGTAATTAATTCTTCATTTTTCTGTCGAAGTCTAGATTTTAGAGTCATCATTTTTTCTACCTTCCATCTTTGTCATTGTTGCTTTTTCTCATTACAACTACCATCAGATAAACGTCATGATGGCCTGTTGTCTTTTAGTGGGTAATTGTTTAAAGTCAAAGTGGAACTTAATTACCTTTTATTGCGTTCAGAAGAGGTCATACCAACAAAAGTGGGCTAATGACGGTAATAATCGCACTAAAAACGATGATGTAAGTGGGCTGTATCTCACAATCCTGTGGGAAAACAGGTGTCAACCCGATCCGACCAATCTACAAAATGATGATTCCACTCTGAAAAAAAATGAGATTTTGGAGGTTTGAAGCTCTCTGGCCACTTTTTGAAGGCCCGGATTCAAGAATTTTGCTATTCTGACTCCCATACACAGAGACCTGACCCCCATACACATCGATTCTGACCCCCATACACAGAGAGAACAATGGAGAAAAATCAGGTCTAGAAAAAAATCATTTAAGCGATAAGTTAGTATCACTTTGACTGTTGCTGAATCAGATATTTGTGTCTTCAGCTATATAGGACCTGAATGTTTCGTAGTAACCAGTACAAATAATTTCACATAAATAAACATTTTCCGGTAAACGAAACTTCATAGAAAACTTTGAAAAAAAATTCCCAGTTTTAGGAAGGTTGAGTTCAGGGAACGAGAAACTGGAAAAATTCCAAAAAGCACGCTTTGGCCGAACCACAAAATGATAATTTCACTCTGAAAAAATGAGATTTTGGAGGTTCTGGAACTCTGGGGCCACTTTTTGAAAGCCTGGTGTTTAAGAATTTTATACTCTGACCCCCATACACAGCGACTATTATATCTCTGTGTATGGATACCAGAATATTAAAATTCTCAAAATCCGGGCCTTCAAACAGTGACCGGAGAGCTTTAAAACCTCCAAAATGGTACTTTTTTCAGAGTGGAATTATCACTTTGTAGATTGGTCGGATTGGGTTGACACCTGTTTTCCCACAAGATTGTGAGATACAGCTCACTTACATCATCGTTTTTAGTGCGATTATTACCGTCATTAGTCCACTTTTGTTGGTATGACCTCTTATGACCGCAATAAAAGGTGATTAAGTTCCACTTTGACTTTAAACAAGTACCCACTAAAGGGCAATAGGTCATCATAACACCTGTCTGATGATAGTTGTAATGAGATAGAGCAAACATAACAAATGAGGGGGGGGGGGGGGAGGTCGAAAATAAAAATGACTTGAAAATCTAAACTCATCCAGATAAGGGAGAAAGGAGATCGACCGAAAAATGAAAAATAAACTTGATTGTTTAATGAAAATGTTTGTGTTAATTAACAAGAAAATATTTTAGAAGAATACGGAAATGATGCAAAAATCATTTTCATCAAAACTCTAAATTATCAAAGGGTTACAAAGAAAAAATAATTTGGCAGGTATTAGGTTGGCGGGAAAGTCTTTGTCACTCTGTTTGTTTAATCACTGTTCTCGTATATGGAGGCTGTGTATGATATCGACTCTAGTGAATAACAAGGTGATAAGAACCTTCCATATAAACAAGTCCCCATTTCCTTCCCTGCTCCTCATCTGTAATTGAAACGATATGTTTGTTCCCACTGCTATTCACATCAGACATGTTTTGATTTACCTCTTCCTATCTCACACCACGATGAAGGATTCGGAAACTTTCTTGAAGAATGTGTACAACACACATGCCCCTCACTACAACAAGCTGAAGCACGCATTGCAATCGGATCCATTTCAATCTAGCCGTGAACTAGCTGTCACATTCGGAGTTCACCATAGCACAGTCCTTGAAGGTTTGAAGTCTCTTGGAATGAGAAAACTTTTTGGTCGATTCATACCTCATCACCTGACTCAAGCCAACCTTGACCGCCGAGTCGACGATTCGATTACTCTTCTCACTCTCCACGCGGGCGATCGATGGCTGGACCGGCTAATAACCGGAGATGAGAAGTGGGTCTTCTACGATAATCACCACAGGAAATCCCAGTGGGTTGGAGAAGGAGAGAGCCCACAGGATGTCCCCAAACCCGACCTTCATCCGAAAAAAGTTATGCTCTCTGTGTGGTGGGGAGTGGACGGCCCCATCTACTGGGAACTTCTGCCCGAGGGCAAAACAATAACTGGAGACCTCTACACTACTCAACTACGAAACCTCAAGAAAGCAGTCGACCGTTCGGCCCTGAAAGACAAGAAAGTGTACTATCAACATGATAACGCTCGCCCACATGTTTCGAAACAAGTGAAGCAGGAGCTGATGGGATATGGATGGAATGTTCTCCCTCACCCCCCGTATTCTCCTGATCTTGCTCCTTCCGACTATTGGTTATTTGGCGATATGACACGTGCCTTCGAAGGAAGAAGCTTCAATTCCCGTGGAGCGGTCGAAGCGGCACTCAAACAATACTTTGCCTCACGCCCGGCTGGATTCTACCGCAATGGAATCCATAAATTGAGGGAACGTTGGAGACATGTTGTTGATAATGATGGACAATATAATTAATTATTCGGTTATTTTTTCTTTGAGAAATAAACTATTGAAAAAGTGACAAAGACTTTCCCGCCAACCTAATACATTAATTTGAGCTGAAGGTTTTTCAGCTAGAAAATTAATAAAAAATTGTTGGAAAATTTCAGATTGATGAAATATATTTCAAATTTATCTTTGATTTTTCAAATATGCTGCTCTTTTTGGGAATGTCAGAGTACAGGGGAAACATAGGAGCACTAATGAAAAACAATAAGCTCAAATCAATGTATTGACCTTAAATAGATGAAAAAACGTTTTTCAAAGTTGATTTTGGCCATTTCAATAGTCTGGAGCTCGAATTTCAAGTATTCAATCACTTTGATAGTTTGAAAAGTTTATTGAAGAGAACTAAATTTAAAAATTTGCATTTACAAAATTTTTTGAAACTCCTAGTTTTCAGCTATTTTCCTATTTCTGGAGGACAACGGTATCTTCGAAAATGTGTGGCTTCTGTGATCCTTTGATTATTTAGAAAACCCGTTGGGGTTATTATTGTGATAAAAAAGTGCATTAAAGGAGGCGAGACAGCAAAAATTTCGGGGGCAGTTCGGGGGACGAAATCGCGCCGCGCTTATGTAGACCATCGGTAGTCAGGCGCCTTCGCGCCCCCGTAGCTCAGCCGGTAGCGGCGCTGTACCCCTGAGCTGCCTGTCATGAGTTCAACCCCTCATGGGGGTTCTCTATGCAAAAAATCAGGAAAATTTTTTTTTTGGTGTCTGGCCTCCTTTAAAGCGTCACACGACTTCAGTCTTCTTCTGCGACATTCTCTTCTGCGACATGTTCTTTTAACTAACACAAATTTGTTTAATCAAGAACTTAGATTTCTTCATTTTTCTATCGATTCTCTTGCTCCCCCAGCCCGTTCACTTGAATATCATATAACGTAACTGCACCCTTCCGTTTCATATCTCCCTCTCCTCGCCATTCTGCTCGTTACTTTGAACATTCAAAAACTTAGCCTCTTTGGTGATGCAAGAGTACAGTAAAATCCATGGAGACGCAGATCATTGTCTCTTCTTCTGCTGTTATATTTTCCCAAACGAGAGACACACCTAGCCTGTCTACTCGTTTCGAAGACAGAACGTAAACAGTGAAAACGTTGACAGACGGAACGTTACCCACGCCCACTCCGTCATCTCTCTCAGTTCTTCTCATTTTTGGCATTTGTCATCTTCTGGCACAGTGTGTATGTACCACCATACCTTGTGTTCTTCCTATGAACCCTTCTGAATGGGTTCTGGAAGAACACTTTATTTTTCTGAATATTCTTACTGTTTCCAAAAATCCTGCAGTGAATGGATTTGGAAAGAGTAATCTTTATTTTTTCTGACTATTTTCTCTACTTCTCTTCGAGTTGCTGTAAAAATTTAAAGGTGAGAACATACTTCTTCAGTAGTTTTGATGTTTTGAAATAATACCGAAAATGAATATGTATCGGTGGGACATTAAACTGAAAAATTAGTTGTTTTTCCATTTTTAAGTAGTATACTGTACAAAGTATATGACCGGGAATCTTTTCTCGGGTCCATAATTCGTTCAAAGGTCCGTGAATTCATTTGTGAGAGCGTAATTTTCTTAATCAATGATTTGAATTAATTGAAAATGGAACCTCATCACTTTGTGAACCCAGATTTCGTTATATAGGACTAAAATATGGTCATCTACCCACATCATTGAGTCCAATTGTGAACCAAATTCATTTCAGGATCCCCGATTTGGTCAAAGCACATATGAAAAAGCAACAAAAGAACGACCACCTGGAAGCTTGGCAACCTGGATATGGGGTGAGTGTTTTTTTTGAATGAAAAGGTTTTTTTTGCAAAAACTAAAAACTAAATAAACACACTGTTTTTCTTCGAAAGCTAAATTGAAAATCTCTCATTTCTACCTCTAATAATTTGCTTTTTTTCTAAAATAACCAGCCTGTTTGCCGCGCCAAACAGCTGGCTGGTGCGCCTTTGGCGCGATTTGACTTATTTATGTTACTGTTCGTCGCTTCGCTCCTGTCTCTTTTTTAAAGGGTCACGTCAATTTCTATTAATTTTCAATCTTATCAAAAATGTGTAGACAAAGTTACAAACAAACAATCAAAAGAGACGCACCTCCATTTATTTATTATAATAATGATACAATTTCAGATCGCTTCTCCCAGAGAGATCAGAAAGCGGATCCAATGGAACAAATGGACCAGGATGTACATGTTCTCCATGGTCCAGGACCGGCTACACTCCAGTTGAGGAATCGGAATCTGCCTGATCCAATAGAAGAAGATTAAGAGGCGAATGAAGAGATGCCGATTCAACCTCCATTTTTTAATTATATTTTTTTAATAACTTCGTTAACTGAATAAATTTATATAAATAAACATTATCTTCAATATTGTAAGGCACGCTAAAAAGTGGTCCCCACCAGTGTATCCTTTCGACACGGGTTCGAGATGTTTTAGGGATTGTTTTATGCAGAATCTACGACTCTTGATTGTGTGATTAGGGATAAAATAGATATCGCTGGTCACCACTGCTCGAAGTGGTCGAACCTTCAAAAATGCAACTTTTGACTAAAAAATGACTGAAAATAGTACTTTTTCGACGGCTCACTCTAATTTTGGCGCTCAAGCCAGAGACAAGAGATTAATTTCTGCAGAAACTACAACTCTTTATTGCGTGATTAGAGACAACATATAGATATCGCTGGTCACCACTGCTCGAAGTGGTCGAACCTTCAAAAATGTAACATTTGACTAAAAATTGGCTAAAAATAGTACTTTTTCGACGGCTCTCTCTAATTTTGGCGCTCAAGCCAGAGACAAGAGATTAATTTCTGCAGAAACTACAACTCTTTATTGTGTGATTAGGGATAAAATAGATATCGCTGGTCACCACTGCTCGAAGTGGTCGAACCTTCAAAATTGCAACTTTTGACTAAAAAATGGCTGAAAAAGTACTTTTTCGACGGCTCTCTCTCTAATTTTGGCGCTCAAGCCAGAGACAAGAGATTAATTTCTGCAGAAACTACAACTCTTTATTGTGTGATTAGGGATAAAATAGATATCGCTGGTCACCACTGCTCGAAGTGGTCGAACCTTCAAAATTGCAACTTTTGACTAAAAAATGGCTGAAAAAGTACTTTTTCGACGGCTCTCTCTCTAATTTTGGCGCTCAAGCCAGAGACAAGAGATTAATTTCTGCAGAAACTACAACTCTTTATTGTGTGATTAGGGATAAAATAGATATCGCTGGTCACCACTGCTCGAAGTGGTCGAACCTTCAAAATTGCAACTTTTGACTAAAAAATGGCTGAAAAAAGTACTTTTTCGACGGCTCTCTCTCTAATTTTGGCGCTCAAGCCAGAGACAAGAGATTAATTTCTGCAGAATCTACAACTCTTTATTGTGTGTTTAGGGTTAAAATAGATATCGCTGGTCTTTTAAAAAATTTTGAAGGAAATTTTTTTTCTTCTGGAATCATCGTCACGTCTGTGAAAATTCAGAAGACACAAAAATTGATTGAGTTTCAAAAAACTTAGGTATATAACGTTCAGCTACATTCAACAAAAAATGTTCGATTATTAGACTAGTTTGCGCAAAGTTTTGAACAAAAATATAAAATGACACTCACTAATTTTCGCCACTGTATGACAATGGGCCGATGCTCGAAAACTACAGAGAATGTGTTTTAAATCGTTTCTAGCTTTTGATCTGTTTCACAAAATACATGTCAGTTCATAATTTTATCTTTTAACTGTACAAAGTTATGATTTTTTAAATGGACTTATCCCACTTTTTTTCTGAAAAAAAAACAAAAAAAAAGTTTTGTCATTCAGCTTTACCGGCGCATGGGCTCCTTATATTATCCGTTTAGTGCTAGTCCAGGAAAAATAAAATTCAACCAACAACTAAAAAGATGCGACATGACACTTGAAATACCTCCCTCGTCAGATAGAGGCAAATTTTCTCCTTTTTTCGGATTAAAAATGTAAAAACTGTTTTTGCAGCGAGAATCTTCGAAAAGTGAATCGTGGGATCCGAGAGTGTGTTGCTCTCATAAAACCAAATCCCCATATTGCAAGGTACTCCATTTGTTTCGATCGCGGTTATTTTTATCGCTATGACATTATTCGCACATTTGTTGAGTTAGAACATGGCGAATTCAAATATGTCGAATATAGCACGTTCCAAAATGAAGTGTGCCTTTCTAAAAAATTCCAATTCCCTGGAACAAAAAAATTGTTTCATTCCCTGGAACAGACCACAAAGTCGCGTTTTTTAATGATATCGAAAATACCCTTTTTTTTGTTATCGAAAATACAAATTTGTTCACCCTGCAACCCGAAAATCTTCTCGATACTGATGGTTTTTCTAGAAGAATTTTTCTAGAAGAACCACTCAAAACTAGAAAATTCTCAATGGGATCGTGGAGTCAGATGGAAGTAATGAACATTCTCACAGCCATTGATACATATTCTCAGAAGATTATTGAATTTTTGTACCCGTCAAAATGCGACTATCAAAGTGTTGTAGAATTGCCATTTCAAATTGGTCAATTATCAAAAACAACTCAATGGAATAATGCGGAACATTTGATCTCCAATTATTTGACTATAACGACGCAAATTCCAGAAATGAATATTTTGCATTTCACTAATTTGGAAATTCAAGTGAAGACCATATCTTCTGAAGAGGTGGCTTATTTGAAAACAGTGAGTTGTTCTACAGTTAAAAAAATCATTCGCTTTTTCTTTTCAGTATCTTCTCAATTCTTCGAAGTTCCAAAAATTTGAATTATCGTTCCGAGAGTCGACAATTGACGAATATTTATATATGCTGATCGGAGAGCCCCACCGTAACTTTTCAGATGTGAAAAAAGTTTGGTACTTCCGAATTGCAAACACAGATGATTATATGCATATTGTATTGAACACTCCTGAACATACACGGAATGCCAAACTTAAGTCGATTACTTTCAAACGAGTTGCGAAAGAAGACACGCCATTTTTAATTAATCGAGATCGTGTCAATTAATGTAATTTAAATTGCCATACATTTACAGAAAATTATTGCTAATCTTCAATAAAAAAGTTATAACATGATAACCTATTTCGCTGTACTGAAAATATCCATAAGTTTTCAATTTTCAGGATGACCCTATTTTTATGTTTTTGTTTTACTGAAAATTTCGAATTTTTTGAAATTTTGAGAATGACGATTTTTTTGATATCTGAAGTAATATGCAGTAAAAACGTTTATATGGGAATTCAACCTTGTGCAAAAATGACATGCTCGTGTCGTGAACATGAAAAAAAACGTGTCTCGTAGAAATCGGCAATTAGCTGAAAACTATAAACGATTAAAAATTCTGTAAAAAAAGCAAAACTTCATTTTTAGGTCTGTTTACATCATTCAGAAATTTCGAAGTGACTCGAAACTTGAAAGCCAAGCTTCAAACTCCTGAAAATGGAAAAGTACAACTAAAAATACGTTTTCGTTTATTTCATTGTATGACCGGTATCTGCAAAATTGATCGCAATAAACAAGATTATATGATTTTGAAAAGATAATTAAAGTTAGAAAATGATATGTCATCCGAAAAAAGCTTCATTTAAATTGAACCTAACAGCGCAACTTGAGGACTCGAACTCGTGGACAGAATGTCAGAAGTGCCGTGGTTACCGACTGAGATACCGATGACCAACTTTATGACGATGAGATTTTACCCGCTGAACTATCTTCCAAACTTTTTTCTGTCCTGTCTTTTTCAACTTAAAATCAATTTGTTTCCCAAATTTTATTACGAAATTTCATATGATATCGACATTATGCTGACTATGCGTCAGCAAAAACAAAAGGATCATAATTGATGAGAGACACAGATATGCTAACAGTCTCCCAGAAATCTCTGCGGGTCGGTTGGTTGCGTAGGACCCCTTCATATGTACCCCAGGCGGGCTTACACTGAGTCAGAACAGACACGGAATCATTCGTTCGAAATATTGTTCGGTGAAATCATTTCATTCGGAATTTTTGGGTTTAATTCTGCTTGTATTCAATGTATTATTTTGATTTAAGAATGACTCATTTTGATTTCAGGATTTCATTGAATGGCGCTCATAGTTTGTTTCATCGCTTTTCAGTTTTTTTTTCAAATTTCTGTGAGCTTCTCAATTCTATGCGTTATAATCAACCGCTGAAAATTAGAAAAATTCCTCTAAAATGTCTCAATTTTCCAAACATCTCTAGCTGTAGTATCTTAAAAGTTTACCAATCCGGGCAACACATTAAATCAATTTGTGCATAATCATTGAGACACAGACATTATGACAGTCTTCCAGAAATCTGTGCGAGACGGTCCGCTGCGTTTAGTCATTTCGTATGTATCCCGGGGTTCTAAAATGAGTCAGAATAGAAATGAATTATTTTTTTTTCAATATCTGACATTTTCCTGTTCTCCTGTTTGTTTATTTTTGTTTTTTTTACAGCATATGCCGTAAGCACTCTTATTGAAACCCGTCCTATTCTAGCACTTTAATTATCTCATTTACTATAAGAGATAACAGAAATCTGTTAACTGATAAAGTGCTTGTCATAAGATCAGAATCATTTTATCAGTAGACACATTTAGGATATCTCATCTAGAAATCCAGACAATTGAGCAAAAATATAACACCCCAAAAACCCCGAAGTTTTTATAGATGGATAAGGAAAAAGCAGCAGCACGCTTAAAAATCGAGAAAATCAATATCATAAAATTGATTTCAACCAAAATTCTCGACGAAATGATTGGCGTTATTTGTCGATCTGCAGACTGTCAGATAAATGAAACCTTGGTGCCATATTTATGGAGAATCAGCAATTGTCACATTGATGCGTGGTACTATGACCATTGCCGGGAACTTATTAATATTACCGGTGGAGAGAAAAGGGAATTTCTCAAATATGTAAGTTTTCCAACCGTTAACATTTATAAAACGACCAACTTCATTTTTTCAATAACAACATTTCGTTTTTAGACCAACCCAATTGTTCGAGGAGTTATTGAAGAATTCGAAAAGTTCATCGAAGCTAAAGTCTCAAATACTCTAAAGACGCCGGATCCGGAGAATTTTTTCGTGGCACATGTCTTGAAGGGGTCAAAGTTTGTTTATGAACGCAGCTGTGGTTTCTACAAAATGTGCAAGTTTGCCATGGCTTGGAAGAATACACCACTTTTGATGGAGATGTACAAAAACGAGGTGGACTACATCAAAAGGAGTGTTGGTGCTCACACAATCCCTATTTATGACCGTCTTGTCAATAGAATAACTTTGGATCGCTCGGAGAAGCTGGACAAGTACCTCGACAAATCAGTGAGACAATAAAATTATGATTGAATTTTTTTGAATTTTTGTTTTCAGATTTAGGACCACATCACAAGAATCTATGTCCACATTGTCGTTCTCCCAAGTATCAAAAAAGAGGATATCGTCAAAGGAAACGCTGATTTGGAATCTTCGGAGCTTGAAAAGGACCAGAAGAAAGGGAAGCCGGGTTTCTTTGGATTCTTCCGTAAATCTCGCAAGTAAGATGTTCATAACTCGGTGACTGTATTTTTGAATACCGATTTTATATACATGTACATATTTTTGACAAACAATAAATTAGAAACAAAAAAGAAAAGAAGAAAAAAAACTGTGCCAATAAAAAAATAACTTGTTTTTCGATTCTTCAAAATTTTTCTTTCATTAGTCAAAACTCGATTTTGACGCAAACTGTCGCTACGCTATTTAAGGGAAGAGGGGGGGGGGGCGGAAAAATATTCCAGAATTTCGTTGAAACGCTAATTTTTGAGGAAATTAAGCTAAAATTGATATATTTCAATTGATTTTGAACGAAAATTCATCAATTTTTTAAATTAGGAATATTGGAAATAGTGTCTGGAGAAACAGAAAATCACCCTCTGATTGAAATTATTAGGTTGGAAGGAAAGTAACTGTGCATTTTTTTACTTCGTGAATAACACGAAAACAGAATTCATCCAAGATTGACAGTATGCACCGTCGTGATCCACAACATGTTGTCAACATTCAAGTAACTTGGGGATACGATCTCTCCAAAAGCCAGATGGCCGCGATACAAAATATTCCTTTAGTACGGTTTTAATCTTATCGACAGTTTGAAATTATTTTACCTCCAGGCGGCGCTGCATATCTCCGGATAACCAATAATGAAAGGGCAAAGTCATGAGTTCAAAGAACATGGAGCGCTATCCAGTCAAAGCGGCATAGGACTGAATTGACTTTCCTTCCGTAACGCGAAATCCGATGTTCCACAAAAAGTCAAGTAACACCTGGGCCGCTCTAACTGAACTGTTCTCCTTGATGCCCCTCCAACTCCTGATTTGGCACTATTATTTTTGGCCATTCCGAGATATGCAACGCCACCAGGAGGGAAAGTAATTTCACACGTCCAATGAGATAAAATTAGCACTATAGTAATGCTTTGATTCTAGCTGGCTTTCGGGGGATCGTATCAATAAGTTGCCCGAATGTTTTCAACATGTGACGGTGCATACTGTTAATCTTGGATTAATCTTGTTCTTCAATTGGACGCTCGAATCTTTTTGGAAGCGACTTAAAAAGTGTTCTCGCTGCCACTTTCAGAAACTTATCTTCCAATATTGCCACCAAATCTTCATCCCTTTCAGTCACGTGCCGATATTTCAACAAAAACGACCGTTTGAACTCTCCTTTCCCATCAAACACCGCTGGCTCTGGCAACACGTTCGCTCTCATTAGCTTATTCAGGCACTGTATCATCTTTGAGCTACTTCCCTTCGACACACTGGAGCCCGTTTCACTCTTCCCTTTCTTTACATCGCTTGTCTCTTTCAGCTTCACACTCTCGCGCTCTCTTCCCATACTGTCTCTAGGCATACCAACGTAATCGCCGCTTGTGAAATCCCAGTCTTCTACTTTTTTCCGCCAGCCATCTTCACTTTCTGTTTTCTTTCTTCCCATATCTCCGTTTCCCTTCGCCTCACCTCTCTTTTGGCTCTCTGGCTCTGCCCATGCACTCGATGATCCTCTCGAATCGACCGATTGTGTTCCGGGCCTCCTGTAACGCTCCTGAATCAACACGTAACTTCTTTCCTGGTCTCTTTTTTCGTTACCTGTTGACTGCTCCATCATTTGTCGCAGTTCCTTCGCCGTTTTCCTCTCCAGCTTCCATGCTCTTTCCAGTCTTTCCACTTCCTTCTCACACCCTTCTTTCTCTATTTGAACTGCATCCAATTGTAGTTGCAAGTCTTCTGCTTCGGCTCTGGCCTTCTCCAATTGTTGTCTCAACTCGTCGTTTTGGAGCTCCCAACTTTCCTGCAACAATTTCCACTCATTATCACTTTTCTGCACTTCCTCATCTGCTACTCGTTCTATGCGACCCGCGCCACTAATAGCTGCCTGCAACTCGCTGAAATTTTCAATTCCGTGATCCCTCATCATTCTCATCACTATTCTCTCCCATTTCCCACTGACTAGCTCTCTGTGCCGCTTCGCCAGTTGTTCCACGAACTGTTGCACCGAACCACGTCTCTCACACGCGCAGTTACTTTCGTATATCTGTATATCTGATCCCGCATGTCTTCCATCAACTTCTCACCCGTATCGACAAACTCCGCGAACGCTAACACTAGCCTTTTTCTCTCTCTGAGTGATACCTGCGTCGAGTTCCCATCTCCCAGAGTTGCAGCACTTTTCCTCGACTTTTCCGCCGATTCCAGCACATCCTGTTTTCCGGTTCCAGCACGCCTCCCCACTTTCCTTCTTCTTCAGCGATTCCTTTGCTTCCACCGTTGCTTCCTCCGTCTCCCTCCTGTTGTTCCCACTCCATATGCTCCGCGTTCTTCTTTGACTGTTGTGACATTCCTAAAGACACACTTTACTTCCAAAGAATGTTTTTTCGGCGTTCTTTTTTGCTGTCTTTCCGATAGGCCTTCACCTGCTCCGTTGATCAATTTCACAATAATTTTCTGCCGGTTCCTTCAAACTCGGAGAAATTATTGCGACACCCTACAAAACGAGAAAACTCTCCGATTAATCGGGGTATTAAGGTCCAGACACAAAATACAAAGAAAAACACGGTTTTATACAAAAATAATATTTATTATTCCGTATAATTAATAAAGAACAACAATATCACCAAAAGATACTTTAGACAAAACTCTAAACTGACTTAAATCGTCAAAACTGACACAATTAGCTGTTCAAAAACTAACTCTAATTCAAACAAACCCGGTTGGCGCGCTTGTCGTCAGCCGAACAGCGGAGCATCGTTGCAAGCGCACAGGGAACTGCAGAAAGGGTTTGGGGGTAGCTCGCCTGGGCAACTGCCCGAATGTTTTCAACATGTGACGGTGTATACTGTCAATCTTGGATTAATCTTGTTTTTTGTGATATTCACAAATTAAAAAATTGACAGTAACTTTCCTTCCAACCTAATAACAAAAAGACTCCCCGGATGTACTTCGAAACAATAAAAGGTCAGGCCTTTCTAAGTTGAGCTATTTTCATATCTTTTGTTTTTGATTATCTTTTTTGAAAAACAGAAAAATGCTATTTACTCATTCGTTTATTGAATCAGCGCAAGTTCAACATCGTCGCAATAAAGCAAGAAAGAATTAAGACAGACCAAAAAAGCTCGAGAATGAGAACAGCAACGAAAAAACTTTGGATGAGAGAGAAAGAGAGAGAGAGAGAGAGAGAGAGAGAGAGAGAGAGAGAGAGAGAGAGGGAGAGAGAGAGAAAATGAATTTCCACATAGTTCCAAAAGTACAAAAGTTTTGGGGTCATTCGGTACAAAGAAATTGAGGGGTTTAAAATCATCAGTTTGGGGGGGGGGGTATGGAATAAAAAGAACATTTGAACTCTCACATCGGTTTTACACTCTCCAATATTTGAGCGGGATGTCCACCCAGCCCTCAGGCTTCTCCCATGGGAGCGTCTTCCAGCTTCCATCTGCCATTCTCATCCTCTTCAATGGAGCACTTGTGAATCTGCTCCTATCATAGACAAAGAGTGAAGAGTTTCTTTCTGAAAGAACGTTGTTTTTAAATATACTGTACTTTTAAAATGAATACTTACTGCGAATCTTGCGAACTTCTTTGTCCGTCAACTCCACTTCTTGGTCCGACATCTCGATGTCTTCCTCGGAGGAGCTCGAGCGGCGGATTGCCGTGCCGCGGCTTTCCGAGCGGCGACTCGTTGGCGTCGATCGAATGGTCGAGGAGCGAGCACGACGGCCTCTGGTTCTCTCAATTTTCCTCTCGTACTTTTGAATGAGTGGGCGACAGTCCTGAAATTTCGAATTTAGTTTACTAGCTTGCTCCTCAAGATACCAACCCCCAACTCAAATTCGGCTTTCCAATATCGCCAGAAAGGCTCTCCGAATCCTTCGAAGGATATGAGGAACCATTTGACTCCTTTGACATATCTATGGGCATAGATTGTGTCTATATTAAAATCGGCTTCTCCGTCATACGCCTCTTGGCAATTCTCTTGGCGATAGGCCTCCAGAATTTGACGTTGATCATACTGTAAAGCAATTATATGAAGCTGATTAACAATCAAATAATAATTTTTGAACAATTAGCATTAGGAGCGATGACAACGGAAGTCCGAACATTTGTTGAATAAAAGACTGATTAGAAAATTTCAAAAATCAGTGTGAGATTGAATTATGTTCGGCTCGTTATTTTTAAAAATTTTCTATTTTCAATCACAGACTAGTCTTTGTTTAAGTTTGACCATCTTTTTCAGGATTCTCGACTTAAATCTTGGAATTTAAAAATTAAAACATACCGTCATTTCGTGCTCCCACTTTTTCAAAATTTTTCCTCCAATTTCGATTTGGAAGAGTGGAGCCTCGACGCTTTGACAGTTGGCGATCTCGTGTCCCACGACTTTGAACGATGGCTTTGGCATGATGACGACGAGCGATGAAGATGATGAAGATGAGAAAGACTGCAAGAACATAGAATTGAGTTCGAAGTCAGAAAACTATGCAACAGCGGTAAAGGGAGAAGAGATTAAAAGTATAAAAAAGAGAAATGAGATACAAGCACAATGTAAAAGGATGAAAGGAAGATAGAAAAAAGCAAAAAAATACCCGGCAAAATTATTATATAGGAAAATTGCAAAAGTACATAGGAAACGTGTTATCAACTATCCGGAAGAGCCAAATCGATATACTAAAAATTCCTCTCGGAAAGAAGTTACCGTGAAAACTCTATCAGATAGTCACCCCCGAATTGAATGCCAGTCCCTAATATAATGCCACTGATGATGCCACTGTGGTAAAAGCTAATGAAGTCAATAAGACAAAAAAAAGTTTTCTTGTTTTCATGCGTTATCCAATCTCAAAGGAGATACTGTATTTGTTTTTAAAAGTTCAAGTTGATATCAGACTCCTAAAAAATTGGAACAATCATGAAAAACTCGAAAGTGGTTTCATGGAAAAGTTGAAAATAAAGAACGTTTTTGATGAATTTCATAAAAAAATTGGCGCCGAACAATAAAGTGCCAGCCCCTAATGCATTGCCACCCCAGACCACCGCCGAACTACAGAGTAACTTGGCTATCTAATAGCGTTTTTACGGTAAATATACATAGTGCCGGTCATAAGACACACAAAAACATAATTTTCTGTTAATTTTCTGTCATTTTGACCACTTTCAGAGGTTAGAGCTCCGCTGTCAAGTTTCCGACTACGTTTGAAATTCTGGAAAGGGTAAAACAAACCTAGATTGAAAACTCCGCATTCATACAAGTTTTATTGCTGATTCCTAACTTTTCAGTCAGCCAATTTCTGAAAGACACCTCTTTTTCACGTTTCCATAACAACAACGGAGGAAAAAGGGATGTTTTTCGTGAATCGGCAAATAGCTGAAAAACTAGGAATTCTCAAAATCTATGTGGATGCAAAGTTTTCGATTCAGATTTGGTTGACATCGTCTTAAGTTTTGGAATTGATAGGAAATTTGACAGCCAAGCTCTGGACCCTTAAAAATGGTCAAAATGAGCGAAAATCAATAAAAAAGCTGTGATTATTTCTAATGGGTCACCCTCTCACCGTAGTTTTTCAATTGGCAAAAAGAACAAGGCAGGGTGCGTAAACGATAAATGAAGAAGAGAATTAGAGAAAAAAATCTTTAAAAATCACATTTTTCAGACAAAATCGCTTTCAAAAATCAAAGTTAACAAAAACTTTTTATGATCATATAATAACGAGAGACTTAGATGTCCTAGCTGAATCAATTTAAAATCAAAATCTCTTAAAACCCACTAAAAGATCTTCGACCATATTTAAATAAAAATTTGGGTTTCGGTGTAATTCAGAAACCTAAATATTTGAAAGTTTCCGGTCATATATAGAGCGTTTTAGGCCACACGACCGTGTAAAAAAATGAAAAGAGAGAAGTAGAGCAGCGGTTCACCTCACACAGGAACACGCACACACAGGAACACGCACACACACACATACACACACTAGCCGTCAAAACACACACTACTAGCAGGAGAAGTCTTTTTTCCTCTTCATCCACCGCGTATCATACTACCGACACACTATTTCTCTTACTGTGTTTCTCTCTTTTCCGCCTCTTCCTTCGCAATACTCTCTACTGACCCTGAACACTTTTATTGCTTTGAGAATGAAATTAAGTCGTCTATGGATTCAAAAGTTGATAGAAAATTGAAAAGGTTATGCTTTCCAGAGTTGTGGGTGGAGGGGGAAATACTGAAAAACTGAAAAAAAACTGAAAAAAATACTGAAAAACAGGAAAAAAGATGCATAAACATTTTTTGGTTTGTGTTTGAGTGTTTGAACGCAGAGAGAAACTCAAATATGCAAATAAGGAACAGAGAGAGAGACATGCATACGGACAACCAACACTCCCGACACACAAATGCGACTTTCCCTTGCATGTCATTTCCGTCTGAGTCTCACCAGTCAGATATGATGTCTTCTTCATCTTCCTTATGCATCTCTCGAACCAATTAACCTTGGATTAGACTTAAGTGGGCCAAAAAAAGGTTGTCACTATTCTAACAATCTTACTTCCATTAAAAGCTTTGGATTTTTGAACAATCAAGTTAAAAAGAATATTTTGTATCAAATACAAAGTTTCAGTGAAAAAAAAAGACTCAAGATAAACTAGCTGGTTTTTATTGCCTAAATTCAGCCACGTTGATTTCCGTTTCAATAGAGCGCTGTTGTTCTCGCCCCGGAGAAAAGAAGAGCAAAAAGAATAAGATCAAACATGAAGAGAGGGAAAAGCTTTCTGCGGTTATATTTTCCTCTTTCTTATTCTCCTTTTTTTTCCAAAAATATAAATCATGTATCTCACTGTTCAGTTAATCAATTTGAGCTGGCCCGTATAAATTCTCAGAAGTTACAGAAAAAGAATGGAGGAAAAAAACTCTTTGGTTTTCATTTCTTCATAAGTCACCGTCAAACCTGTATTAGAAGGGCCCCTTTAATAGAAGGGCCTCCGTAATAGAAGGGCCCCTGTGAAGAAGGATCCCCCTCTAAAATATGTCTTGAAATTACAAAATTTTAGTACGTTTTCAGTGAAAAATTTTCCGGAAATTCCGAAATTTTACATAAATTTGTTGAAACACTATTTTTTGATTGGAAATTGATCAATTTTGAAGAATTTGACAGATTTTCACGAATTTTAAACGAAAATTTGTCGAATTTTTCAATGAAAAATTTCTGGGAAAAATGGTCGGACAAATAGAAGAGCCCCCTCTTATTGAAAGGCCACTGTAATAGAAGGGCCCTCCGGAGGTGCCCGAGAAAAATAGAAGGGTAGGCCTTTCTAATACAAATACGTCAAATGTCGTTTTCTGACGGAATGCGGTATCAGATGTGTTGCTTTGTGTTGGGCTACTGTAGCCGTTGAGAGCGGATTTCTACTTACTGCAAAATAATACAGTAATTAAGAGAACTAAACACACAAGATAACATGTTGTCCTCGAAGTCAAAAATATGGAAGAGACTACAAAATTAAAGAAACTTTATTAATAGAGTTCTCTTCTGCATTTTACAAAAATCAACAACAACTGAGGTGAACTACATCAGAAGAAGTGAGGTCATCCAGCAAATCCTACTGGGGTTCATCTACAGATTTTTTTCCGAACGCATGAAAAAGTACTACAGTACCAGCAGAAAGCAGAAAATCCATAAGATTGTATCTTGTATAACCTCATTGAGTTCTTTTTTCAGAGAATCGCACCCGAGAGTTGGAACAGCATAAATTGTGAAAAAAGATATTGTACTATACTGCTTCACAATATACGTTCACCCATGAAAAATGGCGAAAAACCCAAATTTGCAGTTTCTAAAAAATATCGACCGGAGGTTAAAAAGAGTACGATACGAAAGATTTCTGGGACCCAGAGCAAATTTCAAATAAGAATGAGCAATATTTTTATTTTCATTTTTTCAATTTTTTGACTTTTGCGGTTCCATATAAATATACGTTCACCCCCATTTTTCCCATGTTTCAGCACCATACTCTTAAATTTTAAACTTTTTGTATTCCCTTCGACTGTTCAAACGATGTGACGTAAAAAACCACTAACTGATTTCGAAAAAGGTCAAAGAACAAACATCGTCAATTGATTTCAGACAAAACAACAGAAAAATGGAGAAAGTCGTCGATTTTAAGCTTTTCTGGCATTACTGTAGCTGACAAAGCAAGCAGAAAGAGCGACAAATCTGTCAAAAACGGTAGCACTTACTAAAAGATTTCTGAACTGTGAACTTTTTTCTGAACTCAGAATTTTTTCTGAACACAGATTTCTGAGCTCTAAAAAATCTTTTTTTGATATTTTATCTTTCGAAAACAAATTAATCCCAGAATCTATTTATTATGAACATGTAGTTTTCAAAACAATTTGAAAATACACAATTCGACCAGCAAGGGTTATGTGAAAAATCTGGGGATTTTGGGGACATTAGAAAAACCGAAAACTTTTGAGAAGAATAAATTTTGTGAAATGTAATTTATATGATTACAACGTATTCAGTTACTGGCATACGGGTGGCTCGACAAACGCTGACTTGGAGAGGAGCTGTAAATGTCGACATAGCCATCGGGCTTCACCCACGGAAGCGTCTTCCAGGTCCCATCCGCCATCAATTTCCGCTTCAGAGGAGCACTTGTGTATTTGCTCCGATCGAAGATGATCAGCGCGGCGTTCCGTTCTGAAATTACGTTTTTTTTTAAATATACTATAAAACTGGTATTAGAAAAGCCGGCACTTCTATTGTACCGAGGTACCTCCGGAGGGCCCTTCTATTTTTCCGGCTACATTTTTCCAAATTTTTAATCGAAAAATTCGACGAAGTCTCGCTCAAAATTCATGAAAAGCTATTAACTTCATCAAAACTAGCACTTTTTAATCAAAAAAGTGCTTTAAAAAACAATTTTCTTTTAAATTGAGAAATTCCCGAAATATTTTTCACTGAAAAATCACAGAAATTTTTTAATTTCAAAACGCATTTTGAAGGGTGTCCATTTTTACACTGGGCCCTTCTAATACAAGTTTTACGGTACGGTTTGTTTTGTTATGATTACTTACTGCGGATTTCTCCAATCTCGTCGTCGGACAATCCGAGCGACGGTCTTGGCAGCGGTTTTGGCTACGGTCCGAGCTACAGTCCGAGCGACAGTCCGAGCGACATTCCGAGCGACAGTCCGAGCGACGGTCCTGGCGACCGACTTCGCGATGCTCTTGGCCACAGACTTGGCCACTGTTTTGGCAACGGCTCTGGCTGATTCCTTGGCACACATGACGATAACAGAAGATGAAGATGAAATAAACTGAAAAAAGTCGAGTTACCGTAAACACCCTAACAGAGTGCCACCCAAATATTTAACTTTGGCCCCATATAACTCACTTCCTGAAGAAGATATAAAAAAGAGTTCAACTAACAAAATGTATTTGAAATTATGATGAACATTTTTTTAGTTGACTATTTATTGATATCATTCATAGGAACCGAGATGTATGAGCTCAAAGTTGACGGTTTGGGTGGAATTCTAATAGAATGTTTACGGTCTGTGGATGTGTTGGGATTGTCGAGAAACGGCGCATTAACGGTGAATTTAAAAAGAATTCAGATTGAAAAAACAAGACATTCGGGATAGTTGATTTAAAATTGAATTTTCGGAGTTCGGAAGTAGGAACTCGGAAGTCAGAAAAAAGAAAACGCCCGAGAGTTGGATGTCAGAGACCATATTCATAGACACTTCTTTTTAAAAACTTTCTTTTGAGATTCTGAAAATTGAGAAATTGAGAAATTCGGGAATTCGGAAACTGGGAATTTCAAATTTTCAGAAATTCAAATTATTCAGAAATTCAGAAATTTAGAAATTCAGAAATTCAGAAGTTCAGAAATTCAGAAATTCAGAAATTCAGAAATTCAGAAATTCAGAAATTCAGAAATTCAGAAATTCAGAAATTCAGAAATTCAGAAATTCAGAAATTCAGAAATTCAGAAATTCAGAAATTCAGAAATTCAGAAATTCAGAAATTCAGAAATTCAGAAATTCAGAAATTCAAATTTTCAGAAATTCAGAAATTCAGAAATTCAGAAATTCAGAAATTCAGAAATTCAGAAATTCAGAAATTCAGAAATTCAGAAATTCAGAAATTCAGAAATTCAGGAATTCAGTAATTCAGAAATTCAGAAATTCAGAAATTCAGAAATTCAGAAATTCAGAAATTCAGAAGTTCAGAAATTCAGATTTTCAGAGATTCAGATATTCAGAAATTCAGAAATTCAGAGATTCAGTAATTCAGGAATTCAGAAATTGAGGGATTCAGAAATTCAGAAATTCAGAGATTCAGAAATTCAGAAATTCAAATTTTCAGAAATTCAGAAATTCAGGAATTCAGAAATTCAGAAATTCAGAAATTCAGAAATTCAGAGATTCAGAAATTCAGAAATTCAGAAATTCAGAAATTCAGAAATGCAGAAAGTCAGAAATTCGGCAATTCAGACATTCAGAAATTCAGAAATTCAGAAATGCAGAAATTCAGATTTTCAGAAATTCAAATTTTCAGAAATGCAGAAATTCAGAAATTCAGAGATTCAGAAATTCAGAAATTCAGAAATTCAGAAATTCAGAAATTCAGATATTCAGAAGTTCAGAAATTCAGAGATTCAGAAATTCAGTAATTCAGAGATTCAGAAATTCAGAGATTCAGAAATTCAGAAATTCAGAAATTCAGAAATTCAGAAATTCAGAAATTCAGAAATTCAGAAATTCAGAAATTCAGAAATTCAGAAATTTAGAAATTCAGAAATTCAGAAGTTCAGAAATTCAGAAATTCAGATTTTCAGAAATTCAGAAATTCAAAAATTCAGAGATTCAGAAATTCAGAAATTCAGAAATTCAGAAATTCAGAAATTCAGAAATTCAGAAATTCAGAAATTCAGAAATTCAGAAATTCACATTTTCAGAAATTCAGAAATTCAGAAATTCAGAAATTCAGAAATTCAGAAATTCAGAAATTCAGAAATTCAGAAATTCAGAAATTCAGAAATTCAGAAATTCAGAAATTCAGAAATTCAGAAATTCAGAAATTCAAATTTTCAGAAATTCAGAAATTCAGAAATTCAGAAATTCAGAAATTCAGAAATTCAGAAATTCAGAAATTCGG
>NC_013491.2:5016794-5022342 GCF_000004555.2 Caenorhabditis briggsae | reverse complement strand
AAATTCAGAAATTCAGAAATTCAGAAATTCAGAAATTCAGAAATTCAGAAATTCAGAAATTCAGAAATTCAGAAATTCAGAAATTCAGAAATTCAGAAATTCAGTAATTCAGAAATTCAGAAATTCAGAAATTCAGAAATTCAGAAATTCAGAAATTCAGAAATTCAGAAATTCAGAAATTCAGAAATTCAGAAATTCAGGAGTTCAGAAATTCAGAAATTTAGAAATTCAGAAATTCAGAAGTTCAGAAATTCAGAAATTCAAATTTTCAGAAATTCAGAAATTCAAAAATTCAGAAATTCAGAAATTCAGAAATTCAGAAATTCAGAAATTCAGAAATTCAGAAATTCAGAAATTCAGAAATTCAGAAATTCAGAAATTCAAATTTTCAGAAATTCAGAAATTCAGAAATTCAGAAATTCAGAAATTCAGAAATTCAGAAATTCAGAAATTCAGAAATTCAGAAATTCAGAAATTCAGAAATTCAGAAATTCAGAAATTCAGAAATTCAGAAATTCAGAAATTCAGAAATTCAGAAATTCAGAAATTCAGAAATTCAAATTTTCAGAAATTCAGAAATTCAGAAATTCAGAAATTCAGAAATTCAGAAATTCAGAAATTCAGAAATTCAGAAATTCAGAAATTCAGAAATTCAGAAATTCAGAAATTCAGAAATTCAGAAATTCAGAAATTCAGAAATTCAGAAATTCAGAAATTCAGAAATTCAGAAATTCAGAAATTCAGAAATTCAGAAATTCAGAAATTCAGAAATTCAGAAATTCAGAAATTCAGAAATTCAGAAATTCAGAAATTTAGAAATTCAGAAATTCAGAAGTTCAGAAATTCAGAAATTCAGAAATTCAGAAATTCAGAAATTCAAAAATTCAGAAATTCAGAAATTCAGAAATTCAGAAATTCAGAAATTCAGAAATTCAGAAATTCAGAAATTCAGAAATTCAGAAATTCAGAAATTCAGAAATTCAGAAATTCCGCCTTATTTTCTAATTGTGACATGATTCAGTTAACTCTCTGAGGAAAAAATAGTACTTTAATGAAAATATTGAAGAATATAGCCTGAGAAGGCTGTATCCTTGACGTCTCTGTTTACCAGTGAAAGGAGGAAACACTTGAAAAAAAGAGGTAGGAAGTAACATATGTTCTTCAGCAGGAAAAATAAAGCCCGGTCGAACCCTTCAACTACTTTTAACAAACTTCTAATACAGAAAAAATAAGATAAATGCGTGCGCAAATTAGCCGAAAAAAAAAGCTGCGCAACAACGAAAAGAAAAGAATGAGGAAAAATGATGACTCCAGCTATGTCGCCTATCATACAGGCACCATTTCAGTGTAGCCGGTCCCCCAAACCTCCACGATACTCACACTCTCTCGCTCATTCAATTTCTCACATTTCTGCGGCCTCCCCTGTTTTTGTACTTTCTAATGGCACCGTTCGATGTCTCCAGCTATGGCGCCAATCATAAAGGCAGCATCTCAGTAGAGCCGGTCCCCCAAACCTCCACGATACTCACACTCTCTCGCTTATTCGATTTCTCACATTTCTGCGGTCTCCACTGTTGCCATACTATATAATGGCACTGTTCAATGCGCAACAGTATGGAATTGTTTTGAACGAAAAAACTGTCATAAAACTATGAGGTTGAATAATAAAAAAGAAATTTTTGTGATTCTAACACGGGGAGTTCTCTATTTGTTATCCGGGGATCGGGCTGTAAGATATGCTGAATAGTAGTACACAGGCTATCTAGAGCAACCACAAAATCATAGCCGCCTGTTTGAGGGACTGTTCATATGGCGAGAAATTTGATGATTTTTCGTGAATTTGTCGTCGGTCAAACTATCATAACTTTGTACGTGTTCACGGTAGACGTTCAAACTTTTTTTATTCAAAAGGTGATAAACGGATAAGCATTATTGTCGATTGCACCCATTCTTTATATTCAAAAGAAAAATCAGGAAAAAAGTTCAAAACATTTTAGGGGTACATGAATTGATCAATTGTTTTTAATTTGAAATAAGTCTCGTAACTCAAATGTTCGACCTACATTTTAACGCGTATACTTACGTTACCCGACCTCAGAAATCTGTTAGACATTGTCCCCGAGCACTTTTGTTTCCGAAAAAATTGGCATTTTTTGAATTCGTTAAAACTTGAAATTTTCATATTTTCCATACTTGTAAAATTCCGGGTCGCCCCGCCAAAGCCCGGGCCGGGCCTGAGGAAAATTTCAAGACCCGGTAGCAAACATTTTGTCATTTTGAACCGAATTTTGAGCTCTCATTACAATTTTCTATATTTTTTTTGTGCTTTTTGGATTGTTTGTCTGTTTGATCAAAACATATAAAAAAACTCGAAAAAAATTTTTTTATCGAAAAAAATCACATAAGGGTCAAAACTTGTGGAATGACAGGCCCGCCGGGTCTCCGAAATTCGGGACAAAGCCCGGCCCGGCTTGGCCCGGCCCGTTACAAGTATGATATTTTCTATTTTTCTGGTTTTTGACTAAGTTAGAAACATTGTGATAACATACACTTTACCTTTCAACAATTCAAAATACCGTAAACACTCTAATAAAACGCCAACCGGACTGTCCATTTTGAGGTTATATATCTTGCTCCTTTCAAGAGATATCAAAAAGTTGTTAACTGATAAAATGTTCACCATGATATCAGAAACATTTTATTAGTTATCCCCTTTTTGATATCTCTCACAGAAAATGAGATACACAAGCTCAAATTTGACGCCTCGGGCCATGTTCTAGAGTGTTTACAGTATCTTTCTCCGTTTCATTCTGTCTAAGTTTAGTGAAAATCATGACCTTCGGAACCGATTTTCTTAAAGTAATCCTTATTTTGAGTGGTTACTTGATTTATTAAACCGTTGCAGTCTTTCATCGAAACGACATTGACGGTTTGATTTCAGAAAAAAAGTTTTTTAGAAAATCTCAGATTTTGAGCTTTTCTGGAGGTGCTGGAGCTGGCAAAGTCAGGGAGCGGTAAAACTTACTGAAATATTTCTGAACCTTGAACTTTTTTAAAAAGAACTTTCATATCCTTTTTTAATCATCTATTTTTCCGAAAACAAAACCCCTATAATCTCTTTATTAAAATATGAACTTCAATGAAATTCAATTACCATTCATTTGACACGAAGCATTTGGGGAATATCTAGAAAGGGAAGGTTTTGAAAGAATAGAATTGAACCTTCACAAATTAATACATTTCTGGGGGGGGGGGGATCTAGGTGATGGGAGAATTTTTAATATCAACAATTATAAAACTTCGGAACGTAACCTTTTGGCTTGATCCATTGGAGAGTCTTCCAGGTGCCATCAGCCATCTTAATTCTTCCCAATGGCATGTTTTTGATCCGAGCGTTGACGATCTTATTTTCTGAAAGATGTTTTCGAATATTCTGTCTATTTTTTTCAATTATTACTTACCGCAAACTAGGAGATTCCCTTCGTCGGACCAATCTGAACAGAGTGGCTGGCTTGACAATGACGGAAGTGGTTTGCTTGACAAGCTTGACAATTGCTGCTTCTTAATCCACGGAAGCGTTTTCCAGCAGCCGTCCGGCATTCTTTTCCTCTTCAATGGAGCACCGATACAATTGTTGGCCACCAGAGTTTTGTTTTTTTCTGAAAGTGCGGTGTTTTTAGACGTTCGTCTTTTTTGTTATTATTACTTACCGCAAACTGGGCGATTCCCTTCGTCAGACAAATCTGATGAGAGCTGTTGGCGGTACACGCGGCGTTTCGAGCGCTGGATCATTAATAGCTTGCGAGAGGAGAGGCGATTTGGCGAGCGCTTTTCTGGCAATGGCTTTAATGGCAGGTGGCAATCAGGCGATGGCCGGCTAGAAAATGACGGAAGTGGTTTGCTCGAAAAGTGTTGGATTGGCGAGAGACAATCCGAAGAGCACAGGCTCATTAAGGGCTTTACTGGCGAGAAGCAAATCGACGGACGTTGAATGGTGTTGGACGAGGTCGGAGTTTCAACATATCCTTTTTGCTTAATCCACGGAAGCGTCTTCCAAGAGCCATCTGGCATTTTCTTTCTTCTCAATGGAGCACCGTACTTTTTTCTGTCGATCGCCGGATTGTTCTGTGCTGAAAGTATGTGGTTTTCGAGCATTCGTCTTTTTTGTTATGATTACTTACTTGGCGAACATCTTCATTGGGCAGACCTGACAAAAGATGCTGGCTTGCAAGAGACTCCGATGGCGAATGATGATTCGGCAAACAATTGGTCGATGATGGCTGAAGTGGAAGTGGCGTCAGAAAAGCTCTGGTCCGACAAGGGCTTTGTTGGAGACAGGACGTCCAAACAACAACAAAGCGCTGGACCAATTTTTTTCATCGGAGCAGCTAAACGAAGCCTTGATTGGCAAAAGCTGTTTGATGAATTATCGCTTGACGTGGTCTTCAGTGGCGAGAAGACGTCTGGCAAGCGCTGGACCTTCACTGGCGAGAACTCAAACATCGATAGTTCAGGTGAGAATGGCTTACATGGTGAGAGGCCAACAGGCGAAGGCTGGCCTGGCGAGCACTTGATTGGCGAGCAGTGATTTGAAGCTATGTTGCGGTCTGAAAATGCCTTGTTTTTGGAAATTATGTCTGTTTTGCTTCGACTACTTACCGGCAGTTTGGCAAAACTCATCTTTGGTCGTTCCTGGAGAGCGCTCGCTTGACGAGGCATCGATTTGCTTGACTATGTCCAGCAAACGTTCGTTCGATGAGATATTGATTGGCGACGGGACCTCCGAAAAGCACTGGATCGATGTTGCCTCTAGTGGCGAGAAATCGAATACCGAATGCTGGTTTTGGAGGCTTGACGTGGGCTGGTTTTCGGTGAGAGAATTTGGTGAATTCTGGCTTGCCAGGAATTTTGCTAAACACTGACTTGTCCAGGGAGCAATAGGGGAGAGGCGATTCGGAGCTCCGTATCGTTCTGAAAATGCATTGGTTTTGAAAATTTTGTCTGTTTCGTTTTGACTACTCACCGGCGATTTGAAGAATCTCATCGTCGAACATGTTTGAAAAGAGCTGGTTTGACGAGGGTTCCAGTGGCGAGATCATAGGCGATGTCATAGAACTATGAAACTAAATAATTATACTTTCTATACAAAAAAGAACACAAATACTCTCCGTCAGAATTTGAGAAAAAAACGAAATGAGTAGGAGGTCGGAAAATTACTTCTAGTGTGTCATCAACTTACACGGAAAAAGCGTAGGCGTAAGAAAATAGATAAATGATAAATGCGTGTGCAAAAACGGAAAATGAGAAAGGGAATGAAAAGAAATGATGCCTAGCACTCTAATCGTCAAAAAATTTAGCGGGTCCAAATAGGTAAGCTCTCAGTAGGGCAAGTTTACACCACGCTAATTCTCCACGTTGCGCGCACTCTCTTCTCTTTTCTCTGCGGCCTCCTGTTTTTCTATACTCACTCATGGTATTGTTCAATTACAAAAAAACAAAGGCTAATAATTCGGAGGGTACAACAATTTGGGGGGTACAAAGGGGTACC
>NC_013491.2:4990103-5016784 GCF_000004555.2 Caenorhabditis briggsae | reverse complement strand
CTGTGCCAGAACTATGACATCAAAAAATATATATATAACTCTAAAATGAAAAAGTGTATTTGATGTTTAGCAAATTGTTTTGAAATCAAGCTGAAACTTTCTTGAAAAGATTCGAACCACTTCAAGTGTGTTAAAAGAAAAAATCATTGTCAAAATGGGACAAGAAGTACAAATACTTTATTGAGACATTTGTTTTAGTTTTAGTGGCAAAACAGGAATAAACAAAAAAGAAAAAATGAAATTATCATAAATCAATAATTGCAGAAGTTCCAGCGCATGCAAGACTGTCCTTGAACAAAGTTGACTCCGTAATTCATCAAGTCATGATAGTCTTTAGCATAGTAGAAGCATCTTGGAGAAACCATATTAGTCAGCTTGTCAGATGGCTCCATGTCCAGAGCAACAACAACAACTTCATAAAGTCCGGATCGTTTGATGGAGCGAATAAGTTCAGATGGATCAGGATCGGTAGGGCTGGAAATAGGGAATTTTACAGTTTTCAAGTAGCTTCGGATCTCACTTTGTGTTAGTCACATAGACAAGAACATGTCGAATGTCGGCACCAGATCTGTATCCTTGAGCTGGCGTACTGTAGTAGTTGAGAGCGTATTCCAATCCTCTGAAAAACAAACAACTTGATCTGATCATAATGACATTGAACATACGAGGTAACATTTTGTCCTGGAAGTCCCACATATGGAAGTGAGTACAAAAGCGAGGAGACAATATCGAATGAGTTCTCTCCAGCGTTGTACGAGAATCCACCTTGAACCTGGTCATAGAGCAAAAGAGATGCAACCTGGGTCAATCCTTGGGCATAGTTATATGGTTGCATTGAGGTTACAGCGAATTGTTTCAACTAAAATTTTTTTTAAAGTTATAGGCAATAAAAATATGGCTCACGATTGTGTTAGTGATGTTGGTATCCTTGAGAGAGCTGTCAATCATGAAAAGAGTATCCTGTTTGACTGCCTGGAGATCACAGTTTGCTGGTGGTGGTGGAGGTGTTGGACGGCCTCCAACAGTGCTAACGTAGAAGTTTCTTTTCCAGTTGCTTCCAAATTCACTGCTTCCGTAAATGATCACATAGTAGCTCTGAATGATTAAAATTTGAGAATATTAATGACAATTCGAAATTCTTACATCATAGTCGAACGAGTATGGAGTCGTTGCATACCACTCGTAGCTACACTCGGCGTCACGTCTTCTCATCTCTGTAGTGTGCATCAATCCAAATCCTGGCATCACGATTTGGACATATCTTACGATTCCATTACCAAGACCGTTTGCATGAACCACAATGGTGTTGTTCTCCACTGAAAATTCAGCAAAATTACTTTCTAAATTTTTTTATAACTCACAATTTACTGGTGCGTGAAGAGCGGCGTCGTTGGTGGCTCCATTGTTACCATCAGCAGCAGAATCCACAAATCCAAGGAAGATTTCAAGACCAGATCTTCCACGGACGGTAGCGAAGCAGTTGTTTCCTCCAGTTCCGGTAAGAAGAATACGGTAGGTTCCAGCTCGAGTGGCTCCAGTTTCATTTACTGGGAAGATTCCGATGTAGTTGGTGTCAGAGCTAATAATATTGTCAGGAACCGTCAACTGATCACCAGATGGGTCGAACACCTTGATACTCTCCAGAAGTGGATGATAGAAGTCAATGGAGAACTCGTACATCTCATGTTCAACTTGGAAAATGATCTCGTCGTTCTGGCAGTTTCCATTGGAAGCGGCAATGCCTCCAGAGGAATAGAGTGTTGGGATGTATTGGGTGAGGAAGTTCTTGGACAATTCAACAGCGTTCATCTGTATGAAATTTGTGATTGATATAAAAAGATTGGTTGGGTTACCGTGAAAGTGTTTCCTTGGGAGTAGCTGATGATCTGGTAAAAAGCGTCAACATTCGGGTTGTTCCATCCTTCCCCACATGGAGAGTCGATGGCGGGGAAAACGAAATTGATCTGAAATCATCTTTTCAAAATATGTGAATTTTTCTAAAATTGATTTTTGGCGATGTTGAGAATTTCCAGAAGTCTAGAACTCGATTATCAACTTTCCAATCATTGTGAAAATTTTGGAAAGTGGCCACTCACATAAGCCTTCTTATCTTGAAGTTTCTGAGCGATAGATCCAACACTGGTGTAGTCTTCTGGTGACGATCTAGTGATCACGAGAATCACAGAGTTTGGTGCACTGAGCACTTCCATGTTGAGAATGTTCTTGATAACGCCGACGATTGGACGTGGGCATTCTGAAATATTATTTCTCATATGTTGTTGGTTCTTTGAAAAGCTTACGAGAAGAGCATGGTGCAGCTCCTGGGCAAGACATGGTACTGATGTTCTTAACAGCGGCAACGATATCGTCAGAGTTGCGAGAGACAGTTGGTGGGTACCATGAGTCTTGGTTGCTGGCTGAAATAATCAGAGTTGATACCATTCAAAAAAAGAAGAAAAAAAGAATTACTGGAATCAAATGGATAGAGAACAAAGTTAGTGAACCATCCTTGAAGAGTCGGGTCGTTGTTAATGCTGTCGAGCGATGCCTTCAAGTTCTTCTTCAATTGGAATATGGAAGATCCCATGTTATAAGATGTCTCAAGCATTAGAACAAGTGTTCGTTCCTTGTCATTAAAGGAAGTTGGGTATGGTGGCTCACAGTGAGCAAGTTGACAGAATTGACCGCTGAATTGTGGGACAGCAGAGCAGTCGCAAGCTCCATTCTTCTCAATTCCTCCATTCTGGCAGACTGGTGTGGAGCAAGTGGCTCCGATCCATCCAGCGCGGCAGACACAGACTCCGTTGTTGACGAATCCTCCGTTGAAGCAGTTGATGATGGTCTTGGTGCACAAAGCGTCTCCGTAACGTTCGAATGCGTAACCGTATTGATCGATTCCTGTGAACTGAAAGAAGTGAGTAGTTTGTAAAGTCTCCTAAGGTTAAAAAGTATTGAAATTACCTTGATGGAGAACTCAGAAATGGATCCGTCTGTATCGGGACAAGAGAATGGAGCCGAAATAGTGGCATAGGTACAGACGCGGTTTCCAAGTGGCAAAGAGTTAGTGATTGTTCTGTTGCTAACCAGCACAGCGTAGTTGAGTTTTCCTTCCATGGATGGCTTAGTGTCGGGGGTGTATGGCAACACTCCAGTTGGATAGGCAACGAGGTAGTTGCTGTCTGAAACAAGTCACTGGATAATAAAGACAAGGAACTCTGAAACTCACTAGATTGAATATTGGCGTAAGTGTTTGGCTTATCGTTTCTTGGATCAGTAGTGAATCCGTAGAAGACCTGGATCTCGGATTGCGAGCGAGCTTGAATTTCACAACTTCCACTGTTAGCTTGAACTGTGACCTTCCAAAGACCTCCTGGAACAATATTGGCATTCTCTCCTGGGTAGTATCCTTGTCCGTAGCGATGTTTCATGCAACCAGCAAAGTTGAGTTCAGCTGGGTCAGCTGGTTCCCATTTTCCATCAACATTCATGACGGCGTGGTTGAAAGCTGGCTTTGTTGGGTCGATACCTGGTGCCCAGTTGGTGTATCCGATCAGTGGTTGAGCAAAGTTGCCATCTGGAACATCCCAATACCATTGTCCGTTGTTGAAAGCAAGTCCAATCCAAGCTCGGTAATAACCAACTTGAGTATGAACGTAATCGTTTACATCTTGACTGTCGATATGAATGAGATAAGCCTTCTGAGCATGACAGTAATCCCAGTTGTCCAACCATGTGTACTTCTCACCTTGCAGTTGGTAGCAGTTTTGCAGGCGATAATTCCAGAAGGATCCCTCACAAGCAGCAACGTATTGATTCAATTTGAGTTCTACCTCATTGATAGCAACTAGTTCATAATCAGAGTTCTGTCCAAGAGTTCCATCTGGGAATGTGACTTGAACACTGCGAAGATCAGTTCCAATAACCGAGAGAGTAAGAGATTGAGTCCATCCATCGACTGGCATGTAGTATGATACAGGATTAAGACAATCAGGGACGTAGTATCTGTGAGAGACCGATGATTTGTACATGCTTACAATGAAGAGCATGATTTGATCGAGTTTTGTGGTCATGTACACGGATCCGAGAGTTGTTTCGGTAAGGCTCTTGAGATAGTATGGGAACTGCCCGTTGTTTTCAGCTGTAGTACAGATCGATGAACCAACTCCGACGAGATTGAGAGAGAGTTGATACTCCTGAGATACATCGAACAATTGAATGTAAGATAAGTCATTCGGGCCGGCAGAATCGGCGAAGACCCAAACAGAAGAGCGTCTTTCGGAGATGAGAGCCGCTCCATACATAGCTAGTTCGATTTGGATATCGCAATTTGGCTCGGCACCAGCGTAGTTGGTGAAATTTGCAGAAAGATTGTTAATTCCGGCAACAAAGTCGGCTGGACGATCGGAGTTGACGAGAAGGGAGTAGGTGTCAGAATTGACAGCAATCAAAATCCACTTGTTGATCCATTTTCCAGAAGCCTGTTGAATGTCACGAGTCATGGTTTGAACATTGGCAGCGATCAAAGCAACAGCGTCCTTCATTGTTGATCTGGTCGAGATAACGAAAGCAAGAGACTGTCCATCGAAGGAAACGTCTGGGTTACCGTTGATCGAAAGGCATTCGTCTGTAACAAGAACAAAGTTAGATCCCTAGGTACTACCACTTCTTTCGTACATTGTTCACAGAACGTTCCAGCAGTTCCGACTGGGCAAACACACTGTCCTCCTCTGGCGGTTCCTCCGTTGACGCATTGAATGCTTCCGCAACTAAACGATATTAGAATATACGTGTCAATCAATTTTAAGCGCGTCTTACTATTGTCCATAGAATCCGGGTGGGCAGATGCAAGTACCGTTATTAGTTGGGTCGGTCACTCCTCCGTTCTGGCACGTGTTTGGTGGGTATGGAGTGGTTGGAGCTGTAATAGAACAGTCATACGCTGCCCGTAAAAATACACGAGAACAAAAAATACAGATACCGCAAGCTAGGCACATAATTTGGAGAGTACAACAATTGGGTGATACAACGGGGTACCAAGTCAGTTAGGGGGACAGAATCCACAGTTCGGGAGTACGAAATTGATTGATAAAGGTATTTTGTACCTCCGATCTGAATGTTTAGCACCCTCTAATTGCTTTGTACTCCAACGACCCCAAAATTTTGTACTGTCTTAATTAATTGCCTGTGCGCTATTCTTTTAAAAAACTAGTGCTCACTTCCAGAACAGAATCCAGTTGTAGTTCTTTGAATGGTGAATCCCTTTCCATCATCAGCATAAACAGTGGCGTAGAACGGCTGAGACATGAAGTCGCAGAACGAGGCGGCACCAAAGTACATATGGAAACCACATCCATCACGATACTTTCCGCTAGAGTAGTACATTGGCTTCTGGTAGATTCCATCAGTGTTCACGTTGCTGGTAATGGAGATCTCAGAGAAGAGACGGAATGGATCGGCGACTTTGTTCTTGAGTCCGGAAAGTTGGGCGACAATGTGAGTGGATTGACCGAAGACTGGTTCCGAGTCACTGGCATCATCGTTGACACCCGTGCTGGTTCCAATGAAGAGATCGTATTCAGAGCGGGCTTGAACGCGGTATGAGCATGGGGAGTTTTGCTAGAAATTTTTTTTTCAGTTTTTATGATATCACACCTTAACCCACCACGTTCGAGACAACAGTAATCAAATGTTCTCCAACAACTGGACTAGGAATCTCATACATGTATGTAGTTCCACTCTCAACAATTTTCAATGCTGTATTCTTGGCTCCATTTGGATCAGTGACAGTAACTGTCAATGATTGTCCAATAGCAAGAATCATGAGCTCAGTGGTGGAGGTGTCAACGAAGAACACTCTGGTTGGAGTGGAGCAGCTAGCCAGATCATCAATCAGAACAGAGTTCATTTTGTAAGCGGTAGCCTTGATCACGTTTTGGAAAATCTGAAAAATTGAGATCGATTTTCTAAAAAGCACATTTTTAAAAAACATTACTTGTTGCAATGTATCTGTTGTAGGTCTCAAAATCAATCCACCACTGTAGTAAGAGGCATACTCAATGGCTTGGAATCCTTGGCTCATCTCATCAAATCCACAGTTGTTCTGGACAAAGTAATGAGTGTAGATTGGGTACTTCTGACGGGTGTTCATCTCAATGACAGTTTGCCATTTCTCAACATCACTAGCAATGGCATCCGTGAAGAAGTAGATAGGAGACTTTTGGTAGACAGCGACTTCAGTGAAAATTGAAGCGATTGAATCGAAAGTGGCATCTGAGCACTGTCCATCGGTGGTGGAAGCGGTGGTGATAGCAGTAAGGAATTTGGTTTGATCGTAAGTTGGATAGTAGGTGTTGGTGTACTTTCCATTGGCGAATTTCACAAGCACGAATCCCTTGTACACATCATAGCCCAATGCAGAGTTGCTAGTGAGCTCTACATAAACAGCTTGAGCAATTGCTTGAAGGTTTTGGTTCATCGAAGTGGTTGATCTTATGATAACAATCAAGGTCTTGTAGTCAGTTAGATATGGCTCCCAGTTCAATGGGCAGGTCACTGAAAAAAAATGTTATCTTCAAAATCTTCTAAAAGTAATCTAACCATCCTGGCAGTTGGTTCCGTGGTATCCAGCGGCACAGACACATTCGTTTTGGTCTGGATCTGGGAATCCGGCATTCATGCAGTTGACCTTTTCGCATTGTCTTCCGGCGAAGAGTTCTGGGCAGAAGCAGGTGTTTCCTTGATTGTTCACGTTGAGAAGAGTTCCGTTGTTGAAACAACTGGTCAATGGGGCTTGAGTGGTTGTTGGTGGGGCAAGGGAAGTGAGGTGTTCTAGAAAAGAAAATATAATAAATATTCCTTAAAATATACAAAAATGTATGTTCAGTTCATTTCCACCAATTCGATAATTTTTTGGAGTCTGGAGCTCAGCTTTCAAGTTTCCAATAACTATGAAAATTTGCATACACTAAATTTTTTGATGATTCCTAGTTTGCCAATTTCTCGAAGGAAGAAAATTCTATAAATGCAAAGTTTTCCATTCAAATCGGTTTTACATTCTCCAAATTTGTTTAAGCTATAGAAAACTTTACACCCGAGCTCGAGATTCTTGGGAATTCTCTGAATTGCAAAAAATCAAATAAAGAATACAATACTGTATGAATAATTCAAAATGACTCACGCATGCAAGCAAATCTTCCGGTTCTTCTGAAGTTGAATCCATTGGAATCAACTCCGTCCACCTGAAACCAATTTTTATTTCAATTTTTCTTTTTTCAAAATCTCCCTACATGAAAGTAATAGGAATTTCCGAATTGGCACTGCCACTGTCCAGCATAGTATTCATATCCGCACTGGTATCTGTAAACTAACTGATACGAAACATATTTTAATACTATTATCAGGAAATTACCAGCAAAACATACCTTCTTGTCAGAGCAGCACGATAGATTGGAGTCAGCGAATTTCCCTGACGGATGGTTATCGATTGAACTTCTGGAAACTTTTGATAATTAGAAGACTGTTATGATTTTCGATCTTCCTTACGAGCTGGTGCTTGTTGAGCGGCGACATGAGCCACAACGTACATTGGGACTCCATCAACAGCGGACTCTCCATATGGAGTGTCATCGGATTGTGGAGTGTAGACAAATCCTTCGGCAATTTTGAGATTGGCTTCGCTCTACAGTAGTTTGTTTTAAATAGTTTTATTTCCTCAATTTCCCTCCCTTGGCTCATTTTATTTCATTGCATTTCATATTACATTCAAACAAAATTTTCTTCTCTCCTCTTTACTACTCTAAAAATTTTACGCAGTCATCTTTTCAACAATGCCACGTTTTTCTTTTTTCATTCACGCTTGTCCTGATAAGCATAGAACTCATAAAAATGTAGGCAACTCGTTATCAGTTTTGATCTTGTTACGACGACGACATCAAAGAAAAAAAATCGAGAGTTTGTGAGGAATGTGACTAAAACTCAAAACTACAGTACTTTTTAGTTGATTTTGGGCATTTTCAGGGACCTTCAGCTCATCTGTCCAGTTTCCAATCGCTTTGAAAATCTTGGAGAGTTTAAAACAGACCTAGATTGAGAACTTTGTATTCACAGAACTTTTGGAAAATCTCATTATTTTCAGATATTTGTCAGCTTCTGAAAAACATTAAAAACGTGCCAAAAAAGGGTGTCCTTCAGAATTGTGCAAACAGCTGGAAAACTAGGAACTCTTGAAACATTCGATGAATATAAAGTTTTCAATCTAACTCTGCTTAAGCCCTTTTAAAGTTTTAAAAGTGATCTGAAACTAGACAGCCAAGCTCCAGACTTCTGAAAATGGTCAAATTGGCCGAAAAGCAATTGAAAAATACGTTTTTGTTTGTCTTATTCACTGATACTTTACAGTATGACTTACGTTAACTTCCACGATGCACTCAGTAGTTGGAATATTCTGATTGTCAATGGTCAGGGAGTAGCCACCAGATGGGAGATCTCCGAAGATGGTCAAAGCGTAACCATCTCCGCTGTTGGTGTAGGTTGGAACGAAAACCATTCCTTTGGCATCGGTCAAGTTCACGTATGGAGTTCCAGAAGCGGAAACGTGGATTTGAATTGTTTGTGAGGCTTTTCCAACGTCAGAATCCACAGGGATGTAGTATCTATAGAAAGTATGTTAAAATTAAAAAAAAAATCCAGGACCACTTACGATCCAGCACAGCTGCCCTTCAAGAACAAAAGTTCGATCATAGCGGTCTGTCCAGAAGAAGGCGCTGGATTTGAAGCAGTACAGATTGGGTTTTTACATCCATCTCCGGTCCATCCATCCTCACAAGAGCTTGCGATTCCGAGAGCAGCAAAAATGGCGCGTTTGGCTCTGACATGGAAGCTGTCTTCGCTGCTGAGGTCTGGGTAGTAGTTTGGCAAGTTTTGGAATGGAGATGAGTCTGAAATTTGGTGGTGACCTACTTAGATAGTGAATACAAAAACCAACCATGATTTGGTGCAGCTGCTACTGCAGTTACCAGTAGAAATAGAGCCAGTAAGAGCCGCATTGCGTTGGGGCAGAGCAGCAGCAAACTGAAACTGTCCTCCTATCGGCGGGTTGGACCTGTCGTTGGAAAAAATTTTATTGTTTGATAAGCCAATTTTGATATTTGTGCCGTTTAAGCGATTGCCACACTTTTCCACTTTTCCCGCCAAGAACTAATATAGCTATCAATGATGGTTATGGGTTGCACACACACGCATAACCATGCACACATGCCGCCACGACGCCAGTGACTTTCATAATCACTTTTCGAACATTTGGGTGTGGTTCGGTGATGGAAGTACATTGAGTTGATGGGGAATGAGTTTCAGGGATGGGTGAAAACGTGGCATGACGTTGGGAACCGGTAAAAACAGCAGCTGGTGATTTCTGAAAAATAATATAATCAGAATGATGTAAAGCTTATAGAGTAGCGGTCAAGAAAATATACAACAACGTATTTTTCACTTGATTTTCAACATTTTAAGAGTCCGGAGTTCGGTTGTCCAGTTTTCAATTGGTTTAAAAGTTTTGGATTGTGTAAAACAAATTCAAATTAAAAACTTCGCATTCACAGAAATTTTGAAAACGTATAGTTTTTTAGCTATTTGCCGATATTTGAAAGACGCCTATTTTTTTACGTTTTCAATGCAGAAACGGGGCAAAATTCAGTACTTTAGATTGAATTTTCAGGTATCTTTTTCTGGTTTTTGGAATTTTGAGTTTAACTTTTTTGACCGCGCAGCTCAGGTACTATACAAATTTTAAATATCTGTTCATTTAATAAAGAGGACACCGCTCTTTCTCAATATTTTGACAATTTTCAAAAGGTTTTTTCAAAGGTTTTGACATTTTTCAACAGTGGAAATAGGGCTAATTTCCAATAAACCTACCTTTATGTTTGCTTTAATAGAAACCCACCCTATCCACCCTATACGTGCACGTTAAGCTCAATTATCTCAGTTCCTATGAGTGATATTAGAAATTTAGTTAACATATAAAATATTCATAGTCATATTAACAATATTCTATCCGTTGTCAGATTTTTGACATCTCTCTTAGGAACCGAGGAAATTAAACTCAAAGCGTTGGGTGGTATTACGGTACTTTCATCACACAGACTGAATCAGAAAGTTTTGTACAGTAGCGTTAGTTTTCACATACTAATTTTTCGTTTTCGAGATAAATATGACATTTGAGCTCAATTATCTTGGTTCCTATGAGAGATATCAAAAACTTGTGAACTGATAAAATGTTGGTGGTATAATGACAAACATTGTGTTAGTTGACAGTGTTATCTGTATAAGAATTGAAATAACTGAGTTCCAAGGGCAAGTATAAGGTCTCGAGCATTCACGGTAACTTGTCTACATCTTCAACTCAACAAGAAGCATTAATGGACAAGAAAATAACTTTCAGCCCTTAAAAAAGTTTTGATCCTAACAAATTGTGGTCCTGAAAGAAAAGGGTTCACACTTTTATAGACAACTTTGGACATTCGTTGCATTTCTATACAACTAATAAGGTTCATAGTAAAGCCACATTTCTCAATTATGCAAATTTTCTTGAATGTTAACACGAAAGATTTTACAATTGCTTACATTTATGTTTGCAAACAACTAGCCAATTATCACACAAATTTATCTATCACTGAAAATATGAACACTACTGTAAATAATCATAACTTATGACACTTCTTATCACTGAAGTTACACAGCGCAAAGTCCAAAAAGCTAAACCTAGATCTTATCTACCCTTAATCGGTTTTCAAAGTTTTCCTCTAGTGTAAACTGAACTGAATCAGCTGTTCAATCTTTCTTCGACAGAGATTCTCAAACGAAAGCTCGTCTATCCTTTCCCTTTTACCCACACACACATACCGTCAACTTCTCATTTTCTCGACGGTAAGACCAAACGACAAAAAAAACCTTTAAAGAGAGGGGTGGAGTTACTGACGATATGACGATGAAGGGGAACTTGCCTTTTCGCGAAAGTTGACGGCCTCCAGTGACGCCGCACGCATTCTACCACCTTGCCTTCTGTTTGCAAAAGTCCTACGGAATCCCTCAGCGACTTCCGGTGATTCTGTCTTTTACGGATTTTTAATCACTGATCACCTTTCTCAATAAATGAGGAACGTGAAGCATGCTTGTCCGTAGAAACGTGTTTCTTTCCTTGATATTTCCACTACTATTTTTCTATGGCAGGTGTGAAGAGGAAGAAAACCATCAACCAGGTAAGGAATACTAGCGGTCTTTCCCGATCAGAAATCTTACTCCCTTCCTCAATTTTTTTCCTTTTTTCTTGTGATTTTAATCTACTTACCTGACTGTGTGTTCTCCCGTTTTTTCTTGAAGGTTAACTTTGTTTCGGGGAACTTAATTCTCGTGTATGTCTTCTGACAGCCCAGAAGGGATATCCGGAAATAATTTAATGTGTGTGGTAATGTGAAATCACACTGTTTATGATGTTTATGATTGAAGAAAAAGGCAAAACATGCAAATTTTTATGTTGTCCAGCAGGACCTACCTCACCCCCGTCATTACCACCGGATTGCGACTGTCCAGGTGTAATACGTCCTGTTTGCGGGACCGACAACGTTACCTACAGCAACCTATGCATTTTGCGATGCATTCAACGCACGAATCGAGGTACTACTATTAGCTGTTCGAACAACTTGACCCTGTCAAGAAAATGAGAGAAGTGAGATTAATGACTTGTTTTCACACAGATCTTCTCTTTTTTTACAACGGCACCTGCTGCGACCAAGCTGAGTGTGAGAATGGAGGAACGCCGTTATGTGACAATTTCGGTTAGTGTTGATAGGGTCTGGGGATCGGGCAAAAAGTCAATACAGTAAGGAGTTTTAATTAGAGATCAACGATAGGTAACAGTGTAATGTCTGTAACAAAATATAAAAGAAATCTAATTTTGTTACAGGTAAAGAATCTGAAAATTAATTTTCGTAATCAAGAATTGTTTTGCAAATTGTACAGTATCGGTCAATAAGATTAACAAAAACGTATTTTTCTTTTGACCACGCGTTTTTTGTACTGAAAACATGAAAATAGTGTCTTTCAAAAATTGGCGGATAAGTGAAAAACTAGGACACTTCAAAAAAAAAACTGTGAATATGAAGTTTTCAATCTACACCTGTTTTACACTCACCGAAGTTGTTAAAGTGATCGGAAAACTGACCGCCGAGCTCAAGACTTCTCGAAATGATCAAAATATCCAACAGTCAACTGGAAAATGCGTATTTCTATATCTCATTGAGCGGTTTTGTACATGATTTGTATGAATTTGAGAAAAACTCTAATTGCGCAAAAATCTTTTTAAAATTCGAATCTTAATTTTCGTTTTTCGAAATCGATTTCCCTTGAGTCATGTCTGACAATGGAGCTGAAAAACGTTTCATGACATGAGCTAACTTTCACAAATTTTGTTTTCTTAGAGGTCCTACAGAATTTCCCCTTTACTGCTAAAAACCTGAATCGTTTCATTTCAAAACTTGTCACATTTTGTAAATTTTTAGTTCACTTTTATTCTGTGATACAAAGCTTTAGACAATTTTTTGTTTGAACAACGGAAAAAAGTACTTATGGAGTTGTTTTAAGACTTTTTTTTGATTTTTGAAACTGAGACTTTAGAAATAATTGTTTTAATACGCTTTTCGGACTTCTTGATTTGCCTAATATTCTCGAAATTTCAGGAAAAACTCATGCCAACAATTGCCGATTCAAGCACATCCAATGCGTGATGGAACGCAGTATGGGTCTCTCAATGTTGAAAATACACGATGGCTCATGTTCGCTTAAAGACTGTAATCATAATTGCACACATACCAGTTTTGATCCAGTATGCGACACAAACGGTTCAGTCTACCGAAACCTTTGTGTGTGAGTGGACAGGGTCACTCAGAGGCGAAGTGATAAACACACGTTCCCGTTTTAAGGTTCCAAATGCGAAGATGCGAATTACAATTAGAGGGTCAACAAATTCAACTGGCAGAGGATCGAAAGTTTTGTTTGAGGAATCGAGGTGAGGGGATTGGAATGCGTGGAACGACAAACAGCTAAGGGCGTGGGTGATGTTTTTCGTTTAGAAACCCATCGATTCAAATTGGCGGGAGTGGAATCTTACTCATCCTACGCAGAAGAACCGTATGTGGACTCGACAACAAGATCACCGGAAGCAACACTACCAGAAAGAACTACAGTAGTCCCAGAGGGGTTTCTCAACAAAGCCATTGTGAAAACGGCACCAACCCCGCTTGCCAACCAGTCTCCTTTGACGGTAAGTTTTCTTTAGAAGCGGTAAAACCTGCTAGTAATCGCTTGTGTGGCAGTAGATAACATCTGGGAGAGGCCATTATTCAAAATGTACTGATGCTATCTTCGTTTACAGCATTCTTTTCATTTTTTTTGAAAACGACCAAGAGGTAAATGTAACCTTCGGCTTTTGGGGAGTTTTCGAAAAAGGGGAGACAAACAAAAATGGCAGAAATGTATCTTTTTTGTTCTTCCAGAGGAACGATCTTAATCGGGTATGCAGTATCATTGAGTGCGACAAGTCGTGGGATCCGGTATGCGACACCAGGAACCGAACGCATAAAAACGTCTGCCAGTTCAAATTCTTTGCTTGCAAGGTGACCATAAAAACGGAGAACTTCAAAATACGAAGATCCGAGTTTCAGATAAACAAAATCGACGGCAGTATAATTGACATTGCGCATACCGGAGCTTGTAAGGCGGTGAGAATGCCTGTGAGAGCGAGATAAAGTTGGGAAAAAAATTTCAGAGGAAGAGCACATGTATCACTTGTCCAAAGGATGAAAAACGGATTCCAATTTGTGATAATCAGAATATGGTGAGTTTTGATTAAACTGAAAAGGCAACATTTGATTTTTTTTGTGATTGTTTTTTTTCACTTATTTTGGGGGAAGTTCAAAATTACTTTTTTTGAAATTTTCAAAATGTCGAAAATTTGGATTTTTTTAACTTTGGAATTTCTTTTTTTTTCGAATATTCAGATTTGGGAAACTTTGGACTTCGAGATATTTTGATTTGGATAGTTTTGGAATTTCGAAATATTCCAATTGAAAGAATAGCGGAATTTGGAATTATATCGATTTGGAAAATCTCGGAATTTCCGAATATTCTAATTTTGAACATTTTGGAATTTTGAAATATTTCAATTTAGAAAATTTTCAAACATTCCGGTTTTGAAACTTTTGGATTTTAGGAATTTTGGGAAAATCCGATTTTCGAAATTTTGGAATTCCGTGATGTTCCGATTTGGAAACAAATCAGAAATTCGGAATATTTCAATTACAACAATAGTGGATTTTGAAATTTTTAAGGTACTCCGATTATGAAAATTTCGGAATTTTAGAATATCCCAGTTTTGTACATTTCGAAATTTTCTGTTATTCTGATTTTGAAAATATACAGAAATTCGGGTAATTCAGCACTTGAAAAGTTCGGGATGGCAGAATATTTTTTCCACATGTTCGGAATTTCAGAATATTCCAATTTTGAACATATCGGAATTTTCAAACATTTCAATTGGAAAATTGTTTTTAAAAAAACAAAAATCAGAAGTATTCAGTTGTTTTGTTAATTTTGTACTGCTGAGATAGATATGTCGTTTGTAACCCAAAACCCTTAAAAAGCCAAAATTTACACCAACCATCATATTTTATGCTAATCCTCATTCCAGACTCATCCCGACCTCTGCTCCTTCATCCAATTCAATTGTGATGCCCGAAACAACAACGAGGAAGAACGAGTGCTAGTTCACGTTAAGCCGTGCCACTCAAGAAGTCCACAGTTTGCCCTGAAAGTAGGTCAATTAATAAAAAAGACACCATTACAATTCAATTGGCTAATTCTTCAGGTGGAAATGTGTCCAAGGACTTGCAGTCGTGACGTGAAGCCCGTTTGCGATGAAGCCAATAACACTCATCAAAACCTGTGCCACTTTCAACAGTATAATTGCAACATGCGGAAGGTGAAATGCTTTTTTTGGAATTCCTGAAATTTTAGTATATTCTCAGTTGGGGATCCGATCACCGTACCTTCGCTATCTCCGACCATGTGTCAAGAATCGTAAAATTGATACTGCTGTTGAGAATGTGGAAATGAGAGCTTCGGTGTCCAATGTGGAAGTTAAAATCGGGAAGTCTGAGGCATCGGTAACTCCTTCAAAACCGTCCGAGAAAACTACATTTATCGTTAGTGCTCTCGAGAAAGTCATGGTAACTTTTTGTTAGAGAACTGATTTTCAGAAAACCTCGAAATTCAGAAAAGCACCACCAGCACCAGCACTCCAGTCACCACTACTACAACAACGACACGCCCCACCATGACTACCACGCAAACTGTCTCAGATGCTCCATCAACAACTACAGTAATCCCCACAACAACAGCAACAGCTACTACTACCGAAGAACCTTTTCCTGATGTTGCCTTCTTCGACTGTCCAAAGCCAAACTGTCCCACCGATGGACAACCAGTGTGTGACTCCGCCGGCAATTTACATGGGTGATTTTTTTCCAAATTTCGCCGTCTAAATATTTTTCAATGACAGATATATTTTTTAGAAACCTCTGCGAATTTACCTATTCTCGATGTTTGGCTGCCAGCAAGGGTCATCAGATACATATCGCCACTGAAGAGAACTGCATCTCAAAGGAAGCTTGCGAAATGCCATGTACAGAAGATAAGCATCCGATTTGTGCTTCGGACTTTTTGACCTACGAAAATTTGTGTCAGTTCAGAAAGCAAAAGTGTTTAGACGCAGAGCTGGAAGTTTTGTTTAAAGGTTAGTCTTTTTTTAAAGTACCGTATTTCCTCTAACAGCTTACCCAAACGGTAAACTTTGAGTCAAATTACCCTGATTCCTGTGAAAAATATAAAAAATCCGTCAATTGTAAAACTATTCATCATAATATCAGAAATGTTTTGTTAGTTTACGCATTTTTGGCATTTTGCATTGGAATTGCGAAGACCCCGCTCAAACTTGACAATGTGGGGACCCTTCTATTACGGGGTTTACGGTAAATTTATTTCAAACTTTTTAGGAAAATGCAACGAATGCCTTGATTCCCCTTGTGCTCTACCAGCCGAGAATTCACCAGACGAGGCGTTTGTCTGTTTGGAAGATCAATCAACCAAATCACTATGCGAGTATCAAATGCTCTCTTGTATTTTCGAGCGTGGTTACGGTGTGAATTTGACTGTGCAATATGTGAGTCGTTAGAAATTCTAAAATAAAAGGGTTTTTGAACGTTAAAAAATGTCAGATCGGTACTTGCTGTCCACCGGTGGAATCTTGTGATACCGAAAAACCCGACCCAGTTTGCACGGATAGTGGGGCAACATTTCTCACAGAGTGCGAGTTGAAAATCGAAAACTGCAAATTAAAGAAGCTAGACCAACCGAAGCTGGAAATCGTTTCCCAGGGAATTTGCGAAAAGTTGGATTCTATTTATTTTTTCATACATCATTTGTTTTTCAGAGATTTGCTAACAGACGACTTCTCGAGCAACCGTAATTTTCAAAAACCAAATATAGAGTTTAAAAGAGAAAACTCGTTTAATTGCTCTATGGAATGTGACAACTCTTACGATCCGTTATGTGGAACCAATGGGATCACATATACCAATGCATGCTCGTTGCAGAAGGAAATTTGTAACGCTGAAAAGTGACTGCAATTTTTAGCTGTTAAAAATTTCATTTTTCATTTTCCAGCTCATCAACAATTGAAATTGCCTATACGGGAATGTGTTGTGATACCAATTGTCCATCAGATTTCAGTCCTGTTTGTGATAGCAAAGGCAACACTCATCAGGTACTTATAATTCTGTATCATTTGCAATGTACTGTACGAGTCGAACAGTTACACAAAAACGAATGTTTTGATTGATTTTATGCTATTGTGACCATTAACAGAGGCTTGGAGCACTGCTGTCGAATTTGCAATCAATTTGAAAATTTTTGAGGCTGTGAAACAGTTATAAATTGAAAATTTTTCATTCATAGAATATTTGAATATTCAAAACTTATCAGCTAATTGATAATTTCTGCAAGACACCTTGCTGTTTACTGTAAATTGCGCGAATTTGCAAAAAAAAATCAATTTCAAAAACACATTAAAAAATTTTCTATCAAAATATTCAGCTTTCAATATCAATTTTTGTCTGAAATGTAAAATTGATGTATGACCAAAATGTGCTTAAAATTCCAGAACATTTGTCACTTTGGAATCAAACGATGCATCGCTGAGAGAACATTCGGAGACGTTTTAACCATTGAAAAATTCGAAGTTTGCAATGAAATCCAAGCTTGCAACGCGCAATGTCCCAAAGAATACTCCCCAGTTTGCGCATCAAACCAGCAGAATATTGTCAACGAATGTGAGCTGAACAAAATCCGATGTCTCGTTGAGAACAATGTGACAACTGGAGAAAAACTAGTGAAGGAGTACGATGGAGAGTGCTGTAGACTGGAAAACTGCGATTTCTCAGCATTCTCTCCAGTTTGTGACACTGAAGGAATAACTCATGCAAACATGTGTCTTATGAATCATAACGCTTGTATCCAGTTGAAAAAGTTCAAGAAGACTATTCAAGTTTCTTACCAGGTAATTACCTTATGGAAGTTCATTACAGGAATCTATAATTTCAGGGCCAATGCTGCAACCAGCCTTGTGACGAGGACGACTCTCCTGTTTGTGACGGCACCTTCACTCATTCAAATACTTGCAAATTTCGGTGGGTCATGGCCATAAAATTTTCACCAAAACAAAAATTTCTAGAATTTCTCAATGTGAAGCGGAACGTGTGAACAAAACTCTTAGCATTGCTTATAATGGAGAGTGTTGCGTACTTCCGAAAGGCGAATGTGAGACTTCTGGAGCAGTTTGCGACTCCGAAGGACAGACACATGCGAATCATTGTGTATACCAACAGAAGAGATGTATTGCTCAGAGGATAACTCTAAAAACCCTGAATATTGTTCATACAGGTAATTTTTGTATTTCTGTTAGAATTTACCAAAATTCCTTTAATAGAAGGTTACGTCTATATGTGCACTTTTATCTCAATTTCTGTCACTGATATCAAAAATCTATAAAATCAAAAGTCATTTTATGACAAGCATATTTGAGTTGGCCAGTTTTTTTAAATGTTACTCATAGGAGAATCAAGATTATAGAGCTATGTACATACCGTCAGTTTGAACTATTTTCTTGGCCCCTATGCAAGATATCACAAATGCATCAACGGCCAAAATGTTTGTAATATTATGGTCAACATATTAACAGATGACAACTTTTTTCATTTCTTTAACTGTAACCTTGATAAACTGGCTTGAAGTTAGGAAACCCTTCTATCACAGGTTTTACGGTGAGTACAGGTGGCGTGTCATACGGTATTACTTTCAACCAGATCAATTTATTTTTTGAAGCAATGGTCCTGTTAGCGGATTCAACATCGCAAAATAGGTTCACTTTGAGCTCAATTATCTTTGTTTTTGTGATAGATATCAAAAACTTGTCAACTTAGAATTTGTTTATTACAGTATCAGCGATATTTTATCAGTTGGCAAACTTTTGATATCTGTCCCAGGAATCGAGATAATTGTGCTAAAAGTGCGCGTCTAGCGTGGGCTTCTATTGGAGAAAATACGGTATTCATAAACTTATGACATATTTTGAGGAGAATGCTGCGCCTTAGCTTCCTGCCCTAAAACTGGTCAACCTGTGTGTGATTCTCAAGGAAGAACTCACGACTCCTTATGTCATTTCCACAATTCCAAGTGTATTTTTGACAAGATCCACACACAAAACACTACGCTGACTTTGGATTATCAAGGTAACAAGACCCAAAATATTTTATCCAACAAAAACTAGACGTTTTCAGGTAAATGCTGCCCTGCTGGATGCACTGACGAGCTGTCTGTCATTTGTGACCAACACGAGAACATCTACCGTAACTCTTGCTATTTCAACCTGAAAGCTTGTGAAACGTGGAGACGAACACAAGATGTGCTATTAGCTACACCCTGCCCGCTATTACGAACCTAAACAGATTCTCATATGTATAATTTAAAACGTTTTTCTTTTTGTTTTGAGATTTTTTTTTGTATTTCTCATAGTTGTTTTTGTCTTGTAAATATATTTTAACGTTTTTATTAACAAGTTTTTTCCTGATTCCTTCTTTTTTTGTGATCACAAGTTAGATGTTGTTGGTACCGTTAGCTCTATTTCTTCGTGTCTTGGACTCGAACTCCTCGATTTTACATCAAGCACTGCCAATTTCGATTCCACCTCATGTAGCCGCATGCCCAACACTCTAAAAATAATCTGTTTGATGTTATATGATGAAAAAGAACGACTTGTTAGCTCGTCGCGAGTGTGCCAACGCCATTTGCTTATCATTGCACAAATCGAGCAGAATGGTTGTAATGGCTCGATGGTCAGACTCGTCCAACTCGATTGCATGGGAGGTTAGCAGTTCGCGGACTGCAAAAAATTTTAAAATTGACAAAAATAACTGGAAGAACAATTTCCATTACTTTGTTTCATATTGATTACTGCGACACTCGGTTTTTCATCTCCTTCCCCTGCCTTTGGAGATCTGTTCAATGACTGAAACAGTGAATTTCAAGAACAAGGAGTCATGAAATGTGTGTTTTTTCTACCTGTACATTTACGGCTTCGGCCATCTGTTTGTATTTCGCCAGAGTCATTTTTATGGACTCGCTCTCCTCCTCTGCCGTGTTCAGTTTGGCTTTCAAAAACCGGTTCTCAGCCACTAAACTGTCCAAATCTTCGGCTACCTTAAATACGCCAATTAGAAAAGTTGTCAAATGTTGACGATGACACTAGAAAAAAACGAATGAGGACGGAAGTGGGAGAACGGGGGGAACAGAAAAAAAACTAACTCTTCGGGGATCTCCATTGAGTAGATAACTGAGTTCATTGCTCAGTCTCGCTACCTTCCTCTGCATTTCGTCGCGTTCCAGCAGGAGTTCTTCTTTGATACCCAGCATGGATTTTAAGTCGGATTCCAGTTCGCGGCACTGAAAAATTTTGAAATGTGAAAATATGTGTATATATATAGTACCGGTAAATAAGATATTGAAAAAACGTATTTTCAGTCGGTTTTTAGCTATTTTGAACTTTTTTCAAGAGTCTGGAGCTCAGCATTCAAGCTATCAAAAACTTTGGAAATTTTGGGAGGTGTAAAACTAGATTGCAAAATTTTCATTCGCAAAAATTTTCGAAAATGCTTAGTTTCTCAGCTATCTGCAGATTGTCGAAAGAAATCTTTTTTTTTTCATTTTTCCAGTACAAATACGAGACAGAAAAAGGTGTGTCTCAGAAATCGGCAAATAGCTGTAAAACTAGAGATATCCAAAATATTTTGAAAATACTAATTTTTCAATCTAGGGCTATTTTACACTCTCCAAAATATTTAAAATGATCGGAAACTTGACAGCCTTGCTCCAGACTCCTGAAAATGCTCAAAGTAACCGAAATTCATGAGAAAACTCGTTTTTGTATGTTATTGTACGAAATAATGTAAGACATACCTTCGTTTGCAGTTTTTCATAAGCTCCAAGCATCGCAGTTTCTTCGTCATCATTTGAAAGACAGGTCCGAACCATACCGCCCATTTTTTCAACCTGAAATTTGTTTTAGAAAATTGACTTCAATTATTTAAGCTACTGAAATATTCTGGACAGAAAGAAGCGTAAAAAAGGAACATTCTTACCAAAATAAAAAAAAATGTTTTACGAGAAAATGTCTGGAATAGGGGATTTCATCCAGTTTCAAGTGTAAAAACAACTTTTATGTTTGAAAACGTCTAGAAATTGAGAAAAAGTCATTTTTGAAAATTAATTTTTTTAAAGCGCAATTTTGGTACTGTAACCAGCTTCTAAAATGTTCAGAAATGTCTAGATAGGCCATTTTCATTTTATCCGGAACTTTTGATTGTAATCGGGGAGAACAAAGTGTTGCGGTTCCCATGTAGAGCCATTTTTATACTTCAAATTACTTTTGAAGAAAAAAACCTTCTTTTGAGAAGAACCCTGCCAGTGTTTTCATTTTTCCTTCCTAGTGTATTTTTCACCAATTTTCTAGTACCTTTCAAAGCTGAAAAATTGTTTTAAAACATTCATTTCCATCGCAATACTTTTAATCGAAATTTCCAGAATTTTCAGAACGAAAAATCGCCGACAATACAATACCGACTTTTTTTTTCAAATACAAAAAAAACCAACCTCATACTGTGCAATTGTCTGTCTGAAAGTTTTGCAATCCTTCTTCAAATCAGCTTTCTCATCCATCAGTTCTTGTCGATCACTCCTCAACTTCATATTCTCTCGTTTATATTTATTTATATCCTCAATCAAATCTTGTCGCTCCGACGCATTTTTAATTTTCATATCCTTCTCGACCTTTGAAACCACAATTTTAATTTTAAGGATTTCCTAATACTTACGGCACATAGCAATCCCAACTCCTTCTCTGTCCTTTCCAAATTCCGTTCCAATGTCTCCACTCTCGCCACGTATCCTTTTTTTTCATTCTCCGATTTCTCCAGGTCTTGTCCGAGACGAACGATGGTGTCGGTTTTCGCGTTGCATTTTTGTTGGAGTGCAGCCAGCTGGAATGAAAGAATTTTCAGAAGAAAATAAGGAATACAACTCACTTGTCGTTTCAATTCCAGAACTTCTTCTTTTTCGTCCTTCATTTGGGATGAAGACACCGCGTGGTGCGTATTAGCATGGGCTCATGAGGAGAAAAGAAGGGAAAATCGATAGTGGAGGGACGCAAGAGGACCCACTGCGCGCACTTCCCCCCGTCTAACCCTCCAAAATAGCTCCCAAAAAGGGGAAATGGATCACGCAAGATAGAGAACGTCAATTTCCGGTTTTTTATGTGTTTTGCTTGAATTTGTGTTCGTAAATGTTGAGGTTTTTAAAATAACAATTTTTTTCAAATTTAATGCACGAAATTCAGAGTTTTCTATTTTTCTTTGCCCGGAAAAGCTGAACATTTCATGAGAAAAATAATTTATTTCGAAAAAATCGCAAAAAAAATTACGGACTCACTCATACACAAAAACGATTAAAATTACAATAAAATATTCCCAACTATCCCAATTTAAGTACAAAAACTACATGGATTAAAAATCAGATAATAAAAAAACAGACAAAAAAGAAGAGTACCAATAAGAAAATTAGTGAATGTAAGCATATGGAGAAGAAGCGTATTCCGGAAGATGAGCTGGTCCATAATTTTCGAAAAGTTTGCGCATATCGGCGACATGAATCAAGTCGGTGTGCTCGCCTTCGTAGTGATCATGAACGTTTTCTTGAGTGAGAGTGGCATTGCGGGATCTCTGAAATAATTTTTTAAAAAATTAAATTTTGAACTTCAAAAATGAGAATATTGGTTACCGGAGCTGGACACACGACATTTCCACCGACAATAACTGGGCCATTGACACTGGAGACGGAAGACTTGCGAGAAGAGGTGACGGAAGAGCAGGTGGATTTACGGGCAGCCTGAAGTCAATGGAAATATAGTATCGTTCAATAAGATCTCCAACACACAATTTTTTTCAGTTGATTTTAGGTGATTTTGAGAATTTTGAAGTCTGGAGCTCGGCTTTCAAGGTTTCGATCACTTCAAAAACTTTAGAGGATGTAAAACAGACCAAGATTGAAAATTTTGCATTCACAGAATTCTTGAAAATTGCCGTTATTTCAGTATTTTGGCGATTTCTGAACGACCCTTTTTTTCGCGTTTTCAGTGCAAAATGGGCCGAAAATGGTTGTTTTTTAGAAACCGGAAAAAAGAATTTTCAAAAAATTCTATAAATGCAAAGTTTTCAATTTAAATTTTTTCCACTCCCTCCAAACCTCTCAAAATGATCGAAAACTTGACAGATGTGCTCCAGGCACCTGAAAATTAGCAAAAATCAACTGAAAAATGATTTTTTGTATATCTCGGTACTGTATCTATGTTGAAAAACAGAAAACCCTCGCTTACATTATTGATTTGAACTCCGTTCCCAATAGAAACCACTGAACTCTTGCGAGACGACTTCACAGACTCGCAGTGTGGCTGGAAGGTCTCATGAGAAATTGGGCTTCTTGGTGGAAGACGTGGGATGCCAGCCAGTGGGGTTGGTGGTGGAACAACGTGGGTGGCTCCGAAGACGTTGACGAATTCACGAACATTCTTGACGACACGGACCGATTGATGGTCTCCGTATGGATTTTGGATTGGTTGGACACCTGAAATGATTTTACAGTAATCCGCTTGAAAAAGTTATCTTACGTTGAATTGGTGCTCCGCGGACAGTGCTCACCGTCGAGGTTCGAGAATGTGGTTGATGCTGAAAAACGAGGTTTCTAGAAGTTTCAAATACAAACCTAAGATACCGAAAGTATTTTTCAGTCAGTTTCCGGCCATTTTTAACATTTTCAAGAGTCTAGAGCTCGGCTGTCAAGTTTCCGATCGTTTCGAAAACTTATGAGGCTGTAAAATACGGCTAAATTGAACATTTCGCATACACAGAATTTTTCGAATGTTCCAGTTTTTCAGCTATTCGCCGATTTCTGAAAGACACCCTGTCGTTGTACTGAAAACGTAAAAAATACAGCATTTTTTCAGAAATCGGTGAATTGCTGAAAATTTAGGAATAAAAAAATTCAGTGAATGCAAAGTTTTCAATTTTGGTCTGTTTCCCACCCTCTTAAGTTTGTAAAGTGATCGGAAACTAGAAAATCGAGCACTATACTCCTGAAAATGGCTAAGATGGTCAAAAATTGTTGTATGGGGTTGATCAGAGAGAAGAATATTGGCAATTTCCAATGCAGGAGTTTTCTAGGTCATTTGCTAGTCTTCTTAGGCCATTTGGCTAATTCGTGCAAAACATTTGTAGAAAACCATATGTGCCTTTAATGTTGAAACGATTTTCGAACTCAAAATTAGATGAACATAGAGTTCGCTAGAAGGTCATCGCATCGAATAGCCTAATTGCTAATTTTGTTCCCCTCAGCATAGAAAAACCAGCAAATTGCTGACACGCTTCTTTTTATTGCCCCCTCGTTTTATTTACAGATACTGTATATGCTCCAATCTGAAAAAAAATGTTGAAATCCCTGAAATCACTCACATGGACGGAACTAGCAACACTTGATGGTCTCGATGGAACATCGTTATGATTCTCGTGATGGTGATGATGGTGATGATGTCCACTTTGTATGGTCGACTTGCGGGAGCCGCCCAACTGCACGTGCTCACTCACTTTCTGTAACAATCTGTGTGTATTGATATCAAGCGGAAGCTCAGTGTACCTAATCAGATTGGCAGGAAGGAAGGAAACTAAAAATATGAAAAAGAGAGATAGTTGGGAAGAAGGGTGTGGTGAGGAAACAAGTTATCAGTTATCAAAAATGGTAGATTAGATGATAAAATACTAAAAAAGGAAGATAAAAAAGGAGGATAGAAAGAACAAAGTTTAATAGAATTAATAATCAGGTTGTGGAGAGGTGAAGGATCGGGGTTTGGGAACTGGGAAATGGGGTTCCTCTGGGATTCCACGAGATTTACGGTTCTGCAGCATGTAGTTGGATTGTTCATCAGGAAGTATCTTGTACGGCTTCACATTTGCATTTGTGTAGATCGTTTGAGTGGCATGTTGATTTTCTTGGTCCTCATCGTCATCAGTGCTTTTCAGAATCTTTTTACGCTGCTGGCGGATCATTTCTGTAGTGGTGCTTGTTGGCTTCTTCACAGACGGAATGTAGTGATGGTGGTAGTCAACAGCTGGCACTGGATCTTTATGTTGAACTGGAGGAACGTAGTGATGATGGTGATCATAATCAGGAGCAATTTCCTTTAATGGGACTTGTGGCATGTAGTGATGGTTTAGAGGAGCAGGATGAGAGTTGTTTTCTTTTCTAGGAATGTCTGGAATATATCCATGGTGGGTGTTGAGCTCCTGATGAACAACTGTAGGAGTCTGGTAGGATGGCACAAAATTATGTTGACTGTTCACCAAAACCTTTGAGTCATTTGCCCTTACCAATGCTGGGGTGTACTGATGCTCACGTTCAAAGTTATTCGCAACTGTCCTCTCGGCCACTGTTGGCACATAATGATGCTTCTCATAATCCACAAGTTTTACATCAGAAGGTTTGGCAAATTGGGGAACATAGTGGTGTTGATCAAACAGCTCCTTATGCTCATGTTGCTTCACTAGAGTTGGAACATAATTGTGATGACGAATATCAGGTCGACGATTACTTTCAGCCAGCATTGGGAACGTTGGGACATAGCTATGCTTCTCCACATTGAACTGTTTCTGGTGAGCAGATTTATGAACAGTCGGAACGTAGTGATGGTTCTCTGGGAGTTTTGGTGTCGAACTTTTCTCTGGAAGCTTCTCGATGAAGTTGTGACGATGCTCAATCTCAGAGGTGATTCCAGTGTTCTTTCTGACTGGTGGAACGTAGTGGTGGTCAGCGATGTCTTGCTTCTCTTCAACCTTGGCTTTGGTGACAGATGGGACAAAATGATGGTCTCGATGAATCTGCTTGATTTTGTCCTTCTTCAATGTGTCTGGGACATAATGGTGTTCTCTTTCGAACCCCCAGAAATCGTTATTGGCTTTCTTCACAGGCGGTACGTATCCGTGCTTGGAATGATCAGCATGCTCCTGGGCCTCTTGATGCTTAACGGATGGGAGATAGCCATGATGGGTGTGATCGGCGACCACTTTGCCTTCAGAGTGCTTAACAGGTGGGAGGTAAGCGTGCTTAGTGTGGTCAACATGATCTGAGCTCTTGGATCGTCTGGTAGATGGAAGATATCCATGCTTGGTATGATCTGCTGGTTTTTGATTTTCTGAAGATCTCACAGGTGGCATATAATTGTGATTCGAGAAGTCACTTCGTCCCGATCGTTGTGAGGATTGCAAAGATGGAACATATCCATGCTTCGAGTGATCCGTATCATTTTTCTGCTCTTCACGCTGCAACGTTGGCATATAGGCATGCTTGGAGTGATCAGCGTTCTGGTGTGCCTCGACTTTTTGCACTGGCGGCACATAATGATGCTCATGGATGACTTGAGCTTCTTTGATTCTCGTTGGAACCTGAGGGACAAAAGAGTGGTGATTGATGAGCTTGGGAGGAGATGTGTGACTAACAGATTGTTGGGAAGATGGGGGAAGATAAGAATGAGAAGAAGAGGTCTGCTCATGCTGGTGCTCTTTAGGTGGAAGGGCTGGAATATAATTGTGAGACCGATTCACCTCCGATACATGTTTCCGTGGGCTGGCTTGCGGCACGTAGTGGTGATCTTCGTGGACTTGCTGCGTAGCCTGCTTCGCATTTTGAACAGCTGGAATGTAGTGATGAGTTCGATCGTATCCATTTGCTTGCTCAGTTCTTCGGACCGCTGGCAGGTATTGATGCTCATGAACTACAGTAGCCTTCTGCTCCTGCTTTCTGTTGACTGGCAAATATCCATGTTTACGATGATCAAGTTGAGAATGATGAATGTGTTGTTGAACGGCAGGAATGTAGTGATGATGATCATGAACATTCTTCTGATGTTTTTCCACAGCACG
>NC_013491.2:4985289-4989103 GCF_000004555.2 Caenorhabditis briggsae | reverse complement strand
TAGAACGGGACTGTTTCACATCGGAGGAATGGGTAACATGGGAATCATGGTGATGGTGGTGGTGGTCATGGTCATGGTGGTGGTGCTCAGAAGAGACGGAGTGACGGTGCTCCTCGTTAAAGTCGACCGATGGCACTTTGTGATTCTCATGAACGATCTCGTATGGCTCGTAGGTTGGCTTGTATTCAGTAATATGTTCCATTACAACTTCTGGTTGGTAAGGATGGACGACATTCTCAACATACTCGACCTTCTCGAAACCGAATGAATCCTCGCTTCTGGTGTCAAAAGGTGCCTAAACAAAGCTGAACTAGTACTGAACGTGCTTATTAGAAAATGGTACCTGGACAGACGGAGCTTGGTAATAAGCTGGAGCAGCGAAATCGGTGTAGTCGAGCTCGTGAGATCTGTGCAAGACGTCGATGCCGTTTTGAGAGCCAACAACTCCTCCCTGAAAAATTGATAGATTTTTTTGGGATTGCGCAAGTTATATGAAAACAAATTACTTCAAATTTATTTTCAAAAAGTCTCGCTAGTCTAAAAAGTCTTCGAAAAGTGTACTCACCACAGCAATAGAATGAGTCAACTTGGAAGGAGCAATGGAGTCCTCACTGTCACTTTGAAGGTGAACCGATGCTGGAACAATGCTAGATACCACAGATTCATCTCTTCCGTGCAAGTTCTTGAATTGTTCAATAACAGCGTCATGCTCAAGAGACTGTCCAACAGCCAACGGAGTAGCGGCAGCGGATCCGACAACACCTCCAACCACGACACCACCTCCAACAGCTCCACCAACAACCTGAAAGCATAAATTTTCTTTTTTTTTTCGTTTTCTTTTTTTCTAGATTCCCAAACTCACAATTGGTTGATTAACCAATGTTCCCTCAGTAATGGTCGATTCGCTGTCATGAGTCACTGCGGAATGGTGAGAATGTTGAGAGTGGTGAGAGTGGTGGGAAGCAACAGAATGACGGGATCCGGATTTGGAAGAAGCTTGGGAGGGAGCTTTTCCTACCACTGCCTCACCAACAGTAATTGGTGGCATATCGTATTGTGGGATTGGTGGAAGGTCATAATGCTGGAACTTTCATTTTTAGTCTTGCTTAATTTTTTGGTTTTCTTACTTGAGCAGACTTCTGGGAAACACTCGAATGAACAGATACGGATGTTGCTTTTGAGAGAGCGGACACCTAAATTTTCTAAGTACAGTATAAGAGTTTGGACGTACAGTATACAGGTCAATCAAATATATATTTTTTTAATATTCTTCAGTTAATTTTCGGCCAGTTTGAGCATTTTCCGGAATGTGGAGCTCACATGTCAAGTGTCCGATAAGTTTGAAAACTTTGGAGGCAGTAAAACAGAACTAGATTGAAATTTAACATCTTCAAAAACTTTTGAGATCTCCTATTTTTCACCTATTCGCCGATTTCTGAAAGACACCCTTTCTGCCTGTTTTTGTATTAAATACGCAAACAAGAGATGTCTGTCAAAAATCGGCGAATAGCTAAAAATCTAGGAATTTTCAAAATTTTCAGTGAATGCAAAGTTTTCATTCTAGGTCTGTTTTATACCCTCCAAAATTTTCGAAGTGTTTGGAAACTAGGCCGCCGAGCTTCAGACTCATGAAAATGTTATTTGAGGGGTACTGTACATATATTTGCCCTTATTTTGAATAGTGTACCTCCGAGCGTTGATCCTCGAAATCTACAGTCGGACGGCGGTCTTGTTGATGTCCAACAACGTTTCCAACGGTAACCTGAATTAATTTCTTTTTCAATTACTTTTCCTTTCATTATTTCTAGTGCATGTCCTTTGCTAATCCCTTGTTTTCCATATTCCAAAATTAGACAAGATGAAGATGAAAGAGCAAAAAATGATTTTCAGTTTCCAACTAGTGATAAGAAAATTAACCACAAAAAAGCGAACGATGACGTTTCACTCCCAAAACTCACCCCAGAAGAAGTATACTCGAAGTGCTCGGTGTGGGATTCCACGTGATGGGATTCCTAAAATAAAAATAATGAAATTCATCAAAAAACAAATTTCAGAATCTCACATGATGGTTTACGGTATGCGACTCTTCATGGTGCTCCTCTACAATCGTTTGTCCGACAGTTGGAAGAGTGACAGCCGAGAAGATTTGGTCCATCAGACCTGGAAAAATTGAATTTAAAAATGAAAATTCAAAATTCTTGGAAATTTCACTCACTGTCACTTTTATTTCTAGTCACCATCATCCTTTAATCCAGTTCTTATTTTTTCCGATCGACGAGCAACAAGTTAACCTAAAAAAACAATCAAAACCTTAAAATATTTCATTGTATTATTGCGAAAGCGAAAGTAAAATTGGTCTCAAAAAGGCAGTCGTGCTCTTAACTCTGTTATAAACGAGCAAACATGCCCGGCAGGTGATAACTGCCCCATTTGATGTAAGATGATAAAAGCCCCCCGAAAGGTAGAAAGAAGACAGCAACAATTTTGTGATACTGTGTGTGACACGCAACACACACTTTTGGTTGAAATTTCAGATGATGAAACGCAGAGACAAAGTTGGAGGGGGGGGGGGGGTGATTCCGAAGCGGACACAGTGCAAAATTGATAATCAAATATATAATTTCGTGACTTTGACTTCCAGCATAATGCACACATATTACAACACCATAAAACACATCAGAAAAACTGTTCCAAAAATTGGGAGATAATTTTTTTAATGATGCATAAAAATGTAAGCTGACGTTACTGAAAAAAGAAGGGGAAGAAGTAAATTGAAGTGTCTGAAAAATGTGGGCGTTTTACTTGTTTTTTCAGTCTGGTTAATAATGGTTTGAAATAACAAATATTAGAACCAAGTGAGTCAGAAGGTAATATATATTATTATAGGTTATCAGTACATTCTTGGCAAAGGAAGTAATTTGTAATAATATAGTTTAACGAGGGAGTTCACAGAGGAACTCTATGACAATTACAATATGTTTTGTCATTATACATCACTTCCACTGAAGGAAATTACTGAAAAATCAGGGATTTCCATTGAACAACAGTACAAGTAATTAAAATATACAAAACTTTTTCCAATCATTTTTTAAGAGCCAACTTGACAATTTCCAGGATTCTGAAGCTTGGTTGTCCAGCTTTCCATCACTTTGAAACTTTTGGAAAATGTGAAACAGATCTAAATTCAAACTTTTGCATTCACAGTATTTTTTGAAAATTTCTAGTTTTTCCTCAATGTTCCGATTTCTAGAAGAGTGCTCCTTAGAAGTTGGAAAATGGCTGAAAATCAGAAATCAAACAACGATATTTGGAAAAAAGAAAACATTTGTCCAATTCTATGGACAATTTTTAATTCTACAGAAAAGAAAAATTGAAAATATTTGAGTTCCTCAAAGTTGTAACATTTTTTCATGTATGTAACACACAATTTGAAGAAAATGATAAAAAGTTTGTGCCATTCCCGTATACTCTACTAAAGAGCACCCATCACATTAGGCGTTTTTTTCTATTCAAAAAAATTCAGAATCTTCGGAATTCAAAAAATTATTAGGAACACCCATAACACATCCTTCACGGAACTACACAGTAGTCACGTGGCAAATGAAAGTATTTTAGGCGGTTGCAGAAATCATTCCTCATTCGTCATCATTTTCCTGATAAGAATACTTTTTTTTTGAAATATTCTCCAGCAACTAAAAAATGGTTTTTTAAATTTAGGGAAAGGGGATGTTTCAGATAAATTGTACATTGAAGTAAATTAGAATAAATTCGGCTCTTTATGACAAGGGGGGGAGGGGCATGATAAAAGGGGGGG
>NC_013491.2:4937858-4985197 GCF_000004555.2 Caenorhabditis briggsae | reverse complement strand
CAAAAAATGACATAAACTGAAATTTTCAAAAAAAATTATGAAAAGTGTTCAAAGTTCGAAATTTTAATGGAAACGGTCAGAAAACTTGAAAAATTCGGTAAATATCAACTCAGGCATAGTTTTTCCACTTGGGCCCCCCTTTTCTCATGGGCCCCCCTTGTCATAAAGAGCCATAAATTCTAGAGTCACTGCGTAGTGCGTAATTTTGACACGCTGAAAACACAATAACATTTTTGGGTGACGGCGGTAGCTACAAAAAGTGCCACTAAAAACTGTGAACAGAAACATCAACTAACGATACTTTTTTATATTTTTAAATAGAGAAGAAGAGGTTTCTAAATAGAGAAGAAGAATAAACAGAAAATCGATTGAACGAGGAATCATACATTAAAGTACATACTTATCAAAGAGGAAAACTACTTAACTTAAACTTAAGTTAGGATCCTCGGCTTGTTTCTTTTTTTACTTCTAATGGCTTTTTGTGAGGATTACATAAGTTTTCAAAAAGCTATCAATCAATTATCAACCAAAACACTAACTATCAAGAAACAGGGAAAAAAATGAGAAAAAAAAGATAAAATAGAAAAACATTTGAACATCGAGAAAAATAAAACCCATTGACAAAGAAGACTGCCAAGCCAGACGGCTGTCAAAATTGCTTGAGTAAACCCGTTGATTGTTTTAAATATGAAGCGCAGTATACGGTTGGATTGTTGCAATTCTTGAATAATTATTATCAGTTGGAAAAATGATGCCATTGATTCCTCACCCTTATTTTAGATCCAAAAAAAATCGGTATTTAATAACATGACTTGGATAACTAGATATGACTGAGATATAGGTGATCTGAAACAAGTTATTACGACAAGCATCCTAATAACTTACATGTACATTGAGCCAGCCCAAAGATAATATATACTAAACGTCCTATTGGTAAGAGGACATGAAGAGCGACTGACTGGAGCTGAGGCGTGCCTGGCGGGTTATCCGTTGGCGCCTCCTTAGTTACTCTTATATCTTGCTTATAATCCTTTTTTCTTTATTCTCCGTAGCTCAGGCTTCTCTGGTTCCTTTGAGAATGAACTACGAATGGGCTCTAATATACTTTATTTGCTTTTATCCGCTGGGTGAATAATAAGGGGAAGGAAAAGAGAGATAGTGGCGAGATCAAAGGGATGGGGGCAAGTCAAAAACGGGTAATCGAGATCTCAAGAAGTTTTTGGAATTGTGAGGGTGGTGAGAAGGTGGGACAGTTCTTCACAATAGCGTTCAAAATTGGGATCGTTTCGGCAAAATAGTCGTTTATTTTGGGGTGATGGCATGTAAGTAACATGGGGTGACGGGCGGAGGAGAAAATGGAAACATGTGAATCAAGATTGGGAAAATAAGAGGCACCGCTAATTAATTTATAGAGTAAATAAAGTTGTGCTTTGAGGCGACGATGGCGGATGGAGAACATGTTTATGATTTTGAGACGATTTTCATAGGAAGAGAAGAAGATGTTACATCTTTTGAGGACTATTTTGGAGAAGTGGCTGAGAGGTCGTTCTAATTTAAGAGATAGTTTAGAAGAAGGGGTGGAGAGTAGACAGCAGAACAGTATTCGATGATCGGTAACACATAAGTTTTGAAAAGCGCAGCGTAGAACAGCGGATTGTTGGAGCGGAAAGATCAAAGTAGTTGGTGATATCGGAGCATGGTAAGGGCGATTTTCTTGAGAATGTGTTGTTCAAATTTAAGGAGCGGGTCGGTGGTGAGGCCAAGATCTCTAACTTGGGAGGACGGGATAATACAGGAGTCGTCAATGGTATAATTATGATGGGAATTTTGAGAGCCTAATCGAAGGAGTGATGTTTTGGAAGTGGCAAGAGGGAGAGAATTCTTAACGGACCAGGTATAAATGATGTCAGTGGACTTTTGAATGATAGAGGGGGAGTTATGAAAAACTTTAATGTCATCGGCGAAGACCGAAAAATGGATGGAGGGATAAAGCGAAAAGAGTAGGTCATTGAGAAAAATTAGGAATAATGGACCGGAAACCGATCCTTGGGGAACACCGGATGGAATGATGAGACGAGTGGGATCAATGTGAGAGTTTACTTTTACCGAGAAGGCCCGGTTGGATAGGAAGTCTTTGAACTATCTGCAGAATGGTGTGGGAACCCCAAAGGAGACAAGCTTTTCAAGTAAGAGAGAATGAGGAACTTTGTCAAACGCTTTCTGGAAGTCGAAGAAAATTATATCCACAGTTTTGTATTTGGCTAGAAGACGCTTATAGATTGAAGTGGAGTGGACCAGTGACGAAGGATCTGTACGGTAGGAAGCCATGCTGAAAGGGATGGAACTTGTGAAGGTTGTCTGTAACAAGGCGACGACAGATGATTCTTGCCATGATTGTGGCGACGGGGTCGGTTAGGGAAACTGGCCGATAGTTGGCCGGATTAAAGAGGTTTCCTTTTTTTGGGACGGGTATCACAGTAGAGTGTCTCCAAGCGTTGGAGATGGAAGAGGACCGAAAGAAGTTAGCAAATATAATAGATAAGGGAAGGACAAGTGGGGTGGCACAACGTTTGAGTACTAGATAATTTAGGAGATGTGGGGAGAACCAGCAGGTGGGAGGGAGCTTGAGGAGAACTTTTTCAACTACATAGGGGGCGAAGAGGTGCTGATCATCGAAACAATCAAGGGGGTGGAAAATGGGTGTTGCTAGAAGATGAAGAATGGTCCGAGGTGAAGTTCGATTGAAAAATGGTTGCGAACGCGGACGCTATTGAGGAATCATCATGAAGAATTGTACCATTGATGGAGATAGGATGCACCGATGAGTTGGCTTTGAGTCTGCGACGAACGAGTGTTTTTGCAGCTCTAGAGTTATGATTGGTAAGGACTAGACGCTCGAAAGCCGACGTGCGTTTCTGGTGAAGCTTGAACAATGCTTTCTGTTTCAAGAGTAAACGAGAGAGGCGAGGGGATTGATGCTGATTAGATTTGAAAAATTTTGCAGCGGCTCCTCGGATTCGGCGTAGAGCAAGTTGGAAGAGGATGATTTGGGAGGTGGAGAAACAAATAGGGGAGTACAAGATCAAGTCGTTTTGATGAATAGGTCGTACATTTCGGACGGAGGAAGAGAAGAGCGTAAAATGGAAAGCCAATCGATGGATGCCAGGTGCTGATTAATGGCTTTGAAGTAGTCTTTGCGAAAATCTAGACGAGTGGATCTATGGGAAGATGGGACGGAGGGAATAGAGTTCTGCAGAAGGGAGAAGTTTACTGTAAGGTGGTCAGAGTTGAGAAGAGGCGGAAGAGAATGTGGGTTGTATATAGGAAGGTCTTGGGAAGAAATAATCAGGCCAAGGATTGAAGAAGTAGATTTAGAGATGCGGGTGAAGAAGTTGATATGCTGAGTTAGGTTTCGAGAAGCAGTTAGGTTTCGAGAAGTGAAGAAGTTGATAACTGTGAATACTCAAAATCCCAATGAGATGAATTTTTCTTATTTCTCCAGCTTTCAGCATGACTTTAGATTTACTAAAGTCTTATTTTCTTTAAAAAATTTTTGGCAATTTGTTAAAATTCTTCCTGAAACTGAAATCGGCTCGTGATATACATTGGAGTTTTTTTTCTGATCGGCTTTCTTTCGAACTTCCATTAGATCTCAAATGACGCGACATTATTTTCTTTTTTCTTTATTTGATCATTCAAAAAAAAACGAATGCATTAACTTTATTAAATTTTTCTGCGATTTTGGTTGATTGGGTAGATGTTGCACTCTTACAGAAAAAACGAAAAAAAAATCTCGATGAGGAACACCATGTTAAGGTAGGACAGAAAAATAAATGAAACTACATTTCTGGGACACTGCGCAGAGAGCTAGTTGATGACACTAAAAACAATTACAAACATTTTGGGTGAAGACGTTGAAGGCTAAGTCTCTACAACTAAAACTATTAATTAAAACATTTTGGCAAAGATGATCGTTTCTAATTTCTACCAAAAACACAAATGGAAAAGCTAACCATTGAAAAACATGATAGCAAAATAAGAATGATGAAAAGATACAATAGAAAAAATGTTTAATTTGAGGAAAATAAAACCCATTGACAAAGAAGACTGCCATGTCAGACGGCTGTCAAGATTGCCTGAGTAGACCCGTTGATAGTGATAAATATGAAGTGTGAGATATGGTAAACTGACGTGGTTATTGGGCAACTCTGGAAAAAAAAACTATGATGAATTGGAAAAATGACGTCATTGACTCCTCACCCTTAATTCAGATTCAAAAATCGGTATTTAATAACATTACGTGGATAACTAGATATGAGTGAGATATAGATGATCTGAAACAATTTATCACTTCACTGTCAACAAGCATCCCAATAACTTACATTCACATCGAGTCGACCCGAAGAGAATATATACTAAACGTCCGATAGCTAGGAAGACATGGAGAGCGACTGACTGGAGATGAGAGGTGTCTGGCAACGACGGATAATCTTTCCTGCGTCTTCTTAGTTACTCCAGTCTCTCCTTTTACTCTTTTTCTCTATTCTCAGGTGCTTTGGCTTCTTTGGCCCTTTTCCCGTGCCAGCCGTGCCAGGGGTGCAGTCACACGCCTATATTCACGAGCTCAGAATGGACTACGAAAATGTGTATACTTTGGTTTCTATTGTCACCTGATAGACAGATCAGAGAATAACAAATTTTTGTTTTCAAGAAATCCCAATTTTTGTTTTCAAGAAATCCTTTTCTGCGTCTTCTTAGTTACTCTAGTCTCTCCTTTTACTCTTTTTCTCTGCTTGGAGGTGCTTCGGCTCTTCTGGTCTGTTTCCTGTGCCAGGGGTGCTGTCACACCCCCAAAGCCACGAGCTGAGAAAGGAGTACAAATGAGCTCTGTATATACTTTGGTTTCTCTTACCCGCTCCGAATAATAAATTTTTGTTTATGAGAAACTGTGAATTATGGTGGGAAGTTTATCGTAGTAAATGGGAATTTGAAGCAGGGGTCAGATATGATGAGAAGAAAGAAGATATATTACAGATAACAAACTCCTCTTAGAGCCTGTCGAGCAACATAAACATCTTCAATGCTTCGGGAAAATGCTTAAATATAATTTCATCATCTATACAAACAGTATCCCTTCAAAGAATAACACATATTTGTGAAATCAGTTTGAAAAAATACAAAGGAACATTGGCCTGGGATATTTTAAACCTGTATTACTTGCTCCCAGAATCATTTTCGTCAAAAGTTGATAAGGTTTTCGTTTGCACCTATCGGTGGTATGGTGCTTCAGGTGATCAAGAGGATTAACGAATTTTCAAATGCCCACGACAGTGTTACATAAAGTCACCGTAGATTACATAATCGAGCTCCAGTGGCTTTTCAGACAAAGATAACTGTATTAGTAGGAGGAAACGAAACAGCAAAACGAAAAACTCACGAGAGTCAGCTGGACAAGGATGGTTCCCCGACAATAAGAACGTTGAGACACTACGATTAACTGGAACGAGCAGAATCTCGTGTTTCATTTTCTCATAAGTCATTCTTCATTCATCTTCATTTTCCCGCATGATAATTTTTCTTTGAAATATTTTCCACCAAGTTTTTTTTGGAATTTTTCCACCTTTTCGGTTGATTTCCCCAAACTGGATTCAGTTCATCATAAAAACTTTTAGTTTTTATCTTTGTTTTTTTTATATTTGGCTCCCATTTGAACTTCGATCAGCCCATCAAATGAGACAATCGTATGTTCTTTTTTGTCTAAACAATACAAAAAAAGTATATACATTTTATTAAATTTTCATAACGTAAAAATAACTAAAATTACATTTTTGGATAGGACGGTAAACGTCAAAGTCTTCACACGAGAAACAAAAATAAACTATTGGGCAAACATGCTGGTGCAAAAGTTTCAACTCAACAACTAAAGCTATACATAAAAAACAAATACATTTTTAAGCGAAGATGTTAAGCTGGCAAATTGGTACAATCAATATCTATTTACAACAATAGCAACGAAGATGTAGATGAAGATCTTTACAATTATTAACAAGCGGGAATGACTAAATCAGGGAGCGAGGTAAATGTTCTATATTAGTCACTAGAGAAGAAGGCTGTCTTGAAATTGTTTCTATAGAAAAAATAAAATGGCTATTAATGATAATACAATTTATTTTGGACTAGATTGCTCTTCTTCTTCTTAGCTTTTAACGGGTTAAGGATAAAGACCTCAGAAACTTTCAAAAGTTATCAATTGATTACAAATGGAAAAGCTAACCATTGAAACACATGATAGCACAATAAGAATGATGAAAAGATACAATAGAAAAAATGTTTAATTTGAGGAAAATAAAACCCATTGACAAAGAAGACTGCCAAGCCAGACGGCTGTCGAAATTGCCTGAGTAGACCCGTTGATTGTGATGAATATACGGTTGAATGAAGTGGTTATTGTGCGATTCTGGAAAAATTATACTAAATTCAACAAATGTCCTTATCGATTCTTTACCTTTATAAAGACCTAATGAACTTGATATTGAATAACATGACGTGGATAACTAGATATGATTGAGATATAGATGATCTGGAATAAATTATCACTTCACTGTCACCGAGCATCCTAATAACTTACGTATACATTGAGTCGACCCGAAGAGAACACCTACTAAACGTGTGATAGCTAGGAGGACATGAAGAGCGAATGACTAAAGCTGAGGCGGGTCTGGCAACAACGATAATCTTTCCTGCGTCTTCTTAGTTACTCCAGTATCTTCTTTTACTTTTTTCTCTGCGTGGAGGTGCTTCGGCTCTTCTGGTCTGTTTCCTGTGCCAAGGGTGCAGTACAACGAGGGATAATCCGTCTGTGCGCCTCCTTAGTTACTTTTATATCTCGCTTATAATCCTTTTCTCTTCCTCTGTTCTCAGTTGCTCTGGCTCTTTTGGCTCCTTTCCCGTGCCAGGGGGTGCAGCCACATGCCCATATTCACGAGCTTGGATCAGACTACGAATATACTCTGTATATACCTTGGTTTCTATTGTCACCTTATAAACAGAGCAGTGAATAACAAATTATTGTTTTCGAAAAATCGAAAATTGTTGAGAGAAGCTTATGAGAGTGGATGGGAAATAAAAAGCAGGAATCAAATAAACTGAGAAAAATGATATATACAACAGGTTGAAAAATCCTCTCAGAATTTGACCAAAAACGTTAAAATCTCCAATGGATCTGAAAAAAAAAACAGAAACTTAATGGAGTCTACAAATTAACAACTCCATATCAGTATTTCGCTTCATAGAACTACACAGTTTCCGGTCAACAGTTCAAAAACGTTGAAGAGAAAGAGGACATGAAAAAGTTGTTTGAATCTATTTCAGAATTTAGTATGTCATATAAAGTTGTTATTGGTTGAAAGCTCAAAATCCCAACGAGATCAATTTTCGTACTTTTGAAGTTTTTATGAACACAGTATAGTCAGAAAATATGTATGGTCACCCCTACCATAACTCCATGTTGCCGTACAAGCGAGAACGCGAACGTTCTTCTAAACGGCGGCACACTCCTCGTTTTATAGCCGTTTTAGCGGCAGTAGACGGCAGGCGCCGTTTGGTGTAGAGGTGAACGCGCTTGTTTTTTTTTCTGTTTTCACGCGCTGACAGAATATCGACAAAAAGTCTGGAATTATCGCCTAACATTTACGAAATCTTGTGTGTACTAAAAAAAATAAATGCTCGTCAAGTAGTGCGCATTTGCCGCAATCGCACGACTTTCCATCAGAATGCATGATCTCGCCACAAGAAAACCCCGTAGAATTTCGTGACCGGCCTCTTTTAAGTTTCACGTTTTCAGGGTGACTTGAAACTTCTTGAATCCGCCATTTTTCTGAAATGTTTTCTTGCGATTTTATAAGATTTTCCTGAAACTAGAATCAATATAAACATTCGAATGTTTTGTCTTAGTTTTTTATATTCGGATACTTCATTGAATTTTACTACGTGAATATACATAAAAATAAATTTTGCTTCGCATCGTTGCATGATAAGTGAAGAAGTGCGACCATGAACAAGAACTATTTTGGTGAAGACGTTCAGGATGAAGTCTCTACAACTAAATCTGTACATAAGAAAACAGCTTGGAAAACATACAACCAAAAACAAAAACAACTTTTTGAGTGGTGCTTATTACGGTGAAGTCATGTAAGTGAAAAATTTAACTGCAAAAGCAGCAACTAATCGTGAACTTTTATAAACAGAAGAAGTAAATGAAAATTAAAAAAAACAAAACATTCGAAAAAAATTTGAAATTCGAGAAAAATAGAACCCATTGACAAGGAAGACTGCCAAACCAGACGGCTGTCAAAATTGCTTGAGTAGACCCGTTGATTGTGATAAACATGAAGTGTAGTATGTTTGAAAGAAGTGGTTATTGTGAAATTCTGAACAAAAATTATATTGGATTCAAAAAATGACGTCATCAATTCCTCACCTTTAATCAGATCCAATGATATTGATATTAAATAACATGACGTGGATAACTAGATGAAATTAGGATGTAGATAATCTGAAATAACTTATTCTTTCAGTGTCAACAAGCATTCTAATAACTTACATTTACATTGAGCCAGCCCGAAGATAATATAGACTAAACGTCCGATAGCTAGGAGGACATAAAGAGCGACTGACTGGAGCTAAGGCGTGCCTGGCAACGACGGATAATCTTTCCTGCGTCTTCTTAGTTACTCCAGTCTCTCCTTTTACTCTTTTTCTCTATTCTCAGGTGCTTTGGCTTCTCTGGCCCTTTTCCCGTGCCAGCCGTGCCAGGGGTGCAGTCACACGCCTATATTCACGAGCTCAGAATGGACTGCGAAAATGTGTATACTTTGGTTTCTATTGTCACCTGATAGACAGATCAGAGAATAACAAATTTTTGTTTTCAAGAAATTCAAAAATGTTGAGAGAAGTTAATCAGAGTGGATGGAAAATATAAAGCAGGGATCATGATCAAAAATATGGAATTACGTAACTTTTCCACCAGATACTGTCATAACATGATATTCTTGAATAAATTAAAAAACTATCATGTCATTAGGTACTTGAATTGTGTGAATCGAGTTTTGGTACAGTTTTAGTGCGTTTGGAGTATCCGCAATAGCTGTTAGCAATCTGGAAAATGAATTAAAAGAAATTTATGCATTGAACTTTATTCACAAACACAACATTTCAAGTTTATTTCATTGGAACACCCAATCCGGAGGACTCATTGTTGAACTCGGCGTATCCAAGACGTCTTATTTTCGCGACATTTGTACTTTTCCATCCAGCGTTAGTTATATTGATGTTATAGGTCCTGGTGTACTCTCTGAAAACAAAATTATTCAGTGGATCCACTTTTGAAACGTATTTCTTTTAAATCACATTGTAAAAATCTGATTAGTTATTTAAAAATATGGCGAAACCTTCTGTGAAAACTTTTCAAAACTTACCCTCCCGTGATCCGGAAATTGCCCATATAGTAGTAGTAGGTGTTGAAGGGACGATCATACGAATTGCAGTTGTGAATTATCTGGAGGTAGAGCTCGAAGTAGTTCTGAAAATGTTAGTTCGAATTTTAATGACATTAATTTTTGAAGCTGTGGAACAAAAGTCGAGCTGAGTTATGAGAAAAAGTATAAATACTTTTTAAAAAACTGTGATCGACTTTTACGCTTTTCATCTAAATTCATCCCAATAAAGTTCTAAACTAACATCCCACACTCCATCCCAAACGTCTTTTCCCTCGATATGGAAACCGACTGTTCCGTGACCGTATCCGGATCTCATATTTCCAATTGCTTCATCACTGAAAATCATAATTAATCAGTTTCAGAGAATTCTGCAAATGCTTGCCTTACAAGAAAAGGTCATCTTCGAAAAGTGTGACGTGGTAGTCATAGTTCTTGTTATAGTTACAAATCAGAGAACCACCAATGTAAACTTGGTAAGAGTTTCCACTTGGATAAGCTAAGGCGTCCAGAATAGAAAGAAGACGAAGAATTTTCCCATTTTTGGATATGGTATGGGGGAGAAGGGGAGATAGGGCCTTTTTATAGTTGAAGAGATAATCTGATTTTTTCGTGAACATCGATTGGAAAATGATCGTAAGAATGATTCAAAAATGATTTGTTTTTTCTTCTTTTTCCCAACAAAAAATTGGAGAAACTTTACGATCATTTTCAAATCAAAAAACGCACGACGCGTTTCAGTGTAACATTTGCAATGTCTTTTTCCGAAGGGAATTTGAAAAATTAAATGACGCATATGGATATTTGAAGCAAGTATAATAATACCAGATCATCCAACTCTAAACCAAATAAAGCGTATCCAAATTGTCGTTGAGCTAAACCAAAAAAATATAGAAGCACCTTTTTTTGTTTCCCTATATTATTGCTAACTGTGTAAAAACGCTTTCAGAGTTTTCATGAAAGTCTTCTTGGAATTTATTATCATTATATTCGGACACCTTTTGCACCTCAATCAGCTCTCGAATAGAAAAACCTTATTTTCTTGTTTAGTCATGCATTTGAAAAAAAAACCAAGTTTTTAATCTTTATCAAACTTTTATGAGAAAAACGTAAATGAGAATAAATTTTTGGCTCACTGTGTAGAGTGCCAGTTGGTAATGATAATAGAAAAATAAATTTCAAATTTCTGGAAGGCTTCGTCGATGATGAGGTAGTACAGAGAAGTAAATAAGACTATATATTTGGGATCCAGCGCAGATTGATAGTTGGTTACTAAAAACAAAAAAAAACATTTTGGACGACGAGGTGCGTGGAATGGTCTTTACAACTAAAACTATACATTAAAAAAAATCAAGAAAAAAAAAACAAAACTACATTTCTGGATGGTTACGTCGGTGGTGTTCTAGTAAAGAGAATTAAATAAATATCTATTTCTGGGATATTGCGCAGAGTGCCAGCTGGTGACAATAAAATACAATTTAAAAAATTTAGGGTGAAGACGTTGAGCACGAAGTCTCAACAACAAAAACTATACATTAAAAAACATTTTGGCAGATGACAGCTTCTTTTTTCTGCCAGAAACAGAAAAAAAACGGCTTTCAATTAATTATTAACGTAAGCATGAATTAAAATGAGGACAAAAAAGATACAATAGAAAAAATGTTTAATTTGAGGAAAATAAAACCCATTGACAAAGAAGACTGCCAAGCCAGACGGCTGTCGAAATTGCCTGAGTAGACCCGTTGATTGTGATAAACATGAAGTGTAGTATATGGTTGAATGAAGTGGTTATTGTGCAATTCTGGAGAAATTATGCTAAGTTGCATATATGACGTCATTGATTCCTCACCTTATTCCAAAATATCGATATTGAATACATGACGTGGATAACTAGATATGAATGATATAGATGTTCTGAAATACATTATTAGTCCACTGTCGACAAGCATTCTAATAACTTACATTGAGTCGATCCGAAGAGAATATATACTAAACGTCCGATAGCTAGGGGGACATGAAGAGCGACTGACGAGAGCTGGGGCGTGCCTGGCAACGATGGATAATCTATCTCGCTTCTCTTAGTTACTCTTATATCTCGCTAATAATCCTTTCCTCTTTTTCTCTGTTTGGAGGTACTCAGGCTTCTTTGGCTAGCTCTGGCATCTTTCCCGTGCCAGGCGGTGCACATGCCCATAGTCACGAGCTTAGAAGGGACTACGAATATGTATATACTTTGGCTTCCTTTACCAGCTGATAAAGCGCGCGGTGAATGACAAATTTTTGTTTATGAGAAACACACGAATTTTGAGAGAAGTTCATCAGAGCGGATAGAAAATGTGAAGCAGGGATCAGATATGATAAAAAGAAATTATGACGAATTTATTATTGTTCTAATGGGGAAGATTTGTTATGACTGACACCATTTGGACATTTACTAGTTAGAGGACAATAGGGAATGATTGCATTTGATATTTTAAACCAGTTCCACGAATAATTAAAATGTATCATTATTACATGCTCTTAGCATCAGATTCGTCGAAGGTTGATAAGTTTTTGTTCGCGCCTGTTGATGTTGTGATGTTTCAGGCCATTAGGAGAATCAACGAATTTTCAAAAGCCCTCGACATCATTACCGGAAGTCACCGTAGATTATATAATCGGTCTCTCGTGGTTTTTTCGACAAAGATTTGGTAGGAACAAACGAAACATGAAAACGAAACACTCACGAGAGTCGGCTAAACAGAGAAGACACCATCTCGCCTTTTCCTAGTTAGCGGGCACAAGGAATATTGGCTTGTGATATTTTAAACCATTAGCCGATGGAAAAAATGCTCCGACAACAACCACATTGAGACATTGAGACACGACAACAACCACATTGAGACACTACGGTTAAATGAAACGAGCTGAATCTTGTGTTTCATTCTTGCGTAAATCATTGATCACGAAGTGTTGTGAAAATGAAATGCCGATCGGATTAAATGGAGGTTTGATCCAAGTACTACCGGCACTCTTCTAGAATCACGGAACAAGAAAAAAACCACGGAACGAAAAAATCACGGAACGAAAAATAAAATCACGGAACGAAAAATAAAATCACGGAACGAAAATTTTGGGTAATCCAAAAATTGTTAGAACCTTCATTCAAGTACCATCCTGAGATCTTACCTTGACATTACATTTTCTTTGCTCAGTATCCAAAATGACACCCGAAATGTGGTGTATTGAGTCCTTAAGGTACACTAGTTGATAGTGTACATGAACCTTTCCCAGATGTTCTGGGGATCATGGGACATATGGGAGTTAGATTAGAGGCTGCAACGAGCAGAGTTATTAAACTTGCCGTCGTTTTTTGGTTGTACCACATGAAGGAAACACGATGATTCAGCCTAAGTCAATAATTGAAGAAACCTTTTCTAATTCAAAATTAGTCTTCTTGGAACAAAATGTTGGTCCGGAATAAGAATAGCCTTAGGCCAAATTGAGTAAAAATCTTGGCATGAAACTTCTTGTCTCGGATTTCTCATTTTTCAAAAATTGGATGATATTTTTGGATTGAGGAAGCTTTCTTCAATCACAGGCTTAGGCTGAAACGCCATGCTTCTTTTATCTGGAACACCCTTAAATGTCAGCAATCTCAATAACTGTTTGATGTAGCTTTAAACTGAATTTTCAGATGTTCTACAGGTCCTATGTAACCTGTTACCTAGCGTATCTTATGAAATTGATAAACCCTATTTTAGTATACTTTTGGGTATTGGACAAAGTAAAATTGATGCCAAAGTCAGTATTATGGATACTACTTGTCAAAGTGAAGAAGATAGCAATTTTTTGGATTACCCAAAATTTTCGTTCCGTGATTATATTTTTCGTTCCGTGATTTTTTTTTCGTTCCGTGATTCTAGAAGAGTGCCGTACTACCAGGTTTGATCCAAGTACTACCAAAATATCCGAGTTTGAAGCAATTGAAGGCAATCCAAGATGTCGTTTGGCTGCATCGGAAAAGTGTGAAGCCACATTTTTTAATTTTATTAAATTATTGCATTCCCTGTAAATTCTTTTATACAGTTTCCGTGGAAGTCTTCCTGAAACTTGAAAGAGTTCATTATAAACAATTCAGAGGCCGTATTCATGAAGATTTACTTTTAGGTAAATAGAACGTGTAAATGATTTACAAAGAGAAAAATAGAGTGATTGGTATTCATGAAAGATTTGTAAAAGAAAGCATTTTCCTTCAGATTTACAGTGACTTTTCTTTCACGTCACTGACATTTTCTTTTTCTTCTAGATTTTTCAATGATAATTTTTTGTGAATATTTACACCTGTAAATCGATTTACCAAAAAATGGATTTACTCGAAGTAAATATTTACCCTTGTAATCTAAATTCAAATATTGTTTTTCACAGTAATTTACAAAAATATGGCAGAGTTGAAAAAAGCTATTACTTAACCTTATGTTAAAAATAGATCTCTAAATCTTTGGCAAAGCTAGACCTTCATTTGACAATTAACTTTTTTTCTGCTTAATAGCATCCGTTCTCTTTGGGAACAATAATAAATAGTTACATTGACTCAAGGCCAGTCATAGGTCACCTCTAGAAATGGTCCGAAAAATGAAAAATTGAGAATATTTCGTTTTTACCAAACATAAAAATAAAAAGCGGAAACGGTCTAGAAATTGTCAGAAAAATGCTACTTTTGTCATTTCATTAACTTTTGAAGTGATTTTTTGGGGATGTGCAACTTTTTTGATTTTTTTTTGATTTTTTGAAATCTAGAAATGTTGTGTGCCTATATAATATTCTCAGTTTCATCATAATTCAAAGTTTTATTTTCAATATTTCAACTTTATTATAATGAGTTTCATCCAAACAGTAAGGAAAATCTTATTTTCTAACCCCCAACGTTGGTAAATAAAATCAAGTCAGTAAATCACTTACCAATAGGAAAATAATTTTCATGAATACCAATCACGTTATTTTCCAATGTGTAAATCAATTTTCCTTTTAAAATGTTTTAAAAGTAAACGTTATATTTTCCTTTTGTAAATATTTTCCTTGGTAAATGCACTTACCTAGGTAAATGTTCATGAATACGTTCGTTCATGAATAGGATCAACATGTTCTTTTCCATTCTAAAAAACGCATCGTGGAGTGTTTTTATAAAATGCTATACAATTTACATACGCCCTTTACTCGAATATGGAACGATAGTCACTTCTCCAATCCTAAAGGATCATATTATAAAATTGGAATCGGTGCAAAAGTCATTTGTTTTCAGAGTTTTCAAAAAATTCAGGATGGCATACACTTCATACTTTGAAGCACTGGAAGAATGTTAGCTAAGTTCCTTGGAGTATCGCAGGCTCTATAATGATTTGGTCTACACGTATAAAATTATTGTTTCCAAAGAAATTATCATGGAGGTTCCAATTTTCGAAATATTTAATCATGCTGGATCATTGCGACGTCACAAATACTATCTCAAATCACTTATCAAAAACTCAACAAAAATATCTTCTCGATTTCTCTCTAATATAGTAATCAGATGTTGGAACTCTTTACCCGTCAAAGTGTGTCCGGTGGAGCCCTCGTCAGCGGCTTTCAAAAATCGACTATTATCCTGTGATCTAAAACATTTTCTTGTCTTGAATTCAACTAATTACTAACTCGGTTTATCCTTTATCTCCCAATTACTACAAATGTATGTCCCTGTTATATCTCCTAGTTTCATAGACATTTCACGTGTTAGTGGTTTTCTCCCCTTCGTTGAAATAAAATAAATAAATAAATAAATAAATACGGCCTCAGTTCTTTTGTCTTTGTGTCTTATATTTGGCTCCATTTTGAACTCCAATCAGAACTTGAATAGGGAAACTTTATTTTCTTTTTCATTCACACATTTGAAAAAAAAGAAAGTTATCAATCTTTATTTAATTTACATGAAGAGAAAATGAATCGGGACAATTTTTGGGATCCAGCGCACATTGCCAGTTGGTTACTAAAAACAAAAAAAAATTTGGACGGCCAGGTGGATGGAATAGTCAGTACAACTAAAACTATACATCAAAAAAAAAACAATTTGGCTGCGATGGCGGTTATCTTGCTGGTCCAAAAACAAAAAAAACTTATCTCTAAATTAGCAATATCCTGCCGCAGAGGTATTCAAAAAATGAGTTAGGTAGAACATTGTAAGAGGGAAACAAATTTGATGTGGAAACATAAACAAAAAACGCTACTCATCAAATAAACAAATTCTCAACTCTAACTCAAATTAGACTCGTCTTCTTGCTCTTAGCTTTTAACTGCTTCTTGAAATGATTTAACAATTTTTTAAAAGACTATCAAATAATAATGAACAACTATTAAGAAACATATAAGTAGATGAGTACAAAAAAATGGTACAATAAAGGATAATTTGAAATTCGAGAAAAATAAAACCCATTGACAAAGAAGACTGCCAAGCCAGACGGCTGTCAAAATTGCCTGAGTCGACCCGTTGATTGTGATAAACATGAAGTCTGTATATGGTAGAATGAAGTGATTATTGTGCAACTCTGGAAAAATTATATTGAAATGGAAAAATGACGTCATTGTTTTCTCACCTTGAAGAATATAAAAAGTTGATGTTGAATAACATGACGTAGATTAAGATATAGATGATCTGAATCAAATTATTACTTATTTAGAAAAGCATTCTAATAACTTACATTTACATTGAGTCGACCCAAAGAAAATATATACTAAACGTCCGATAGCTAGGAGGACATGAAGAGCGACTGGGGAGAGCTTAGGCGTGCCTGGCAACCACGGATAATTTTTCTGTCGTCTTCTTAGTTACTCCAGTTTCTCGCTTTCTCTTTTTCTCTAATCTTAGCTGCTCTGGCTTCTCTGGTCCCTTTCCCGTGCCAGGAGGGTGCATTCACACGCCCATTATCACGAGCTCGGATAAGACTACGAATATGTATATACTTTGGTTTCTTTTATCATCTGATAAACTGCGTGGTGAATGACAAATTTTTGTTTATGAGAAACCCGCAATATTCGAGGGAATTTAAAGCAGAGATCAGTTATAAATCCTCTTATTTGCTTAAAAGTTTCGAGTTCCGTAATTGTAAAAATCATACTTGCTAAATCTTGGCCCGGCAAGGGTTGGGCGTGGCCCGGCCCGGGTTCCGAAAATTTCGAAAATTTTCAGTTGATTTTTGATAAACTTTTTTGAAAATAATTCTAAAGCACGAAATTTTTCCCAGGACCCTTCTCAAAGCTGAAAACAAAGCAACTTTAATAAAATGCTCCCAAAAATCCAGGTTTCTCTCAAAAAATGACTCTTAAAAATCGTTGCCTCAATAACCCGGGCCAGCCGGGCCGGGCCGGGCCAGGGACGGGCCAGGCCAGTGGAAATTCCTCCACCGGCCCGGTCCGGCTCGCGACATGTATGGTAACAATGAAGAAATCTGTCAATGCCTCTCTAAACAAACATCTGCGATGAATCTGGAAACACAGAAACATAATCAACGCTAATTAGCAAATTGATAGCGTCGCATTTTGTAATTTCAGATCTATGTTGTTATTAGCACTCATCACTTGGACAAACAGTAGCTACACAGTTTCATACAGTCAGTTTGAAAACGTTCAAAGTATATTTTCGAAGTACTGTAATGCAACAAATAAAAATATTCAGACTATGAGTTGTTCTTTATCCCTCAAAATAGCCGTTTCTGAAAAAAACAAACGAGTTGTTTCTTGTTATCAGAAAATCTAAGATTTTCAATAGTATATCTGTACTTTGATATGTTGAACATTTCAGTAACTGCTTCTGATTCAGACTTTTTCTAGAACATATTCGATTTAGTCTAATCCAGTTCTTGATGTCGTTCATGAAAAATTCCGAAATAAGCAGAGCTAAATGTAAGACACAACGTTTGTCGAAAACTTGTAACTCGTTAATTTCGTTCAGATAACAACAACAGAAAAGAACAAATATGTATTATTTTTTCCGCAACTAAAAAAGCCTGAAAAAGGAATAAGAATGATTCGAGAAATGACGTGCTGGTCAATGTATATTGAAATAAGTACTGGAAAACAATCTAAATTTCAACTAAATCGAGTCAATCCAAAATGTCGATGACCTGGAAATGTGTGAAACTTTTTTGAGATTTCCTGAATACTTTATTTTTCTCTGGAATGTTTTTTTTCTTGATTTTTGTAGTTCTTCCGATCTAGGAACACTTCTTTGTAAGAATATTGCTCGAAAGATATTTCACAAACAGGTCACTAGCATCAGAACCAATGACAATTCGCTAATTAAAATGAAATAAAAACGGATTTATTATAGAAGCTGGAAATTGGTTTAAAAATTTTTTAGATATGCCTCTAAAAAGACACTTGTGTGACACTGAAATCGAAGTTCCTCCCGAACCAACACCGCTTCATTCTGATCAGATATTTCGAAAGTGCATTGAAATACGGGAACATCAGAACACAAGCTTACGTGATGTAATGCACTTTTTGCAACAAGAGCAGTGATCACTCATAATAGAAAAGAAGGATCGCAACGGCACGTAAATTTAGGCCTATTTCAGTGTTTTTGGTGTTTGAAACTGTAATCAATCTGCTTTGATTATTATTAGCAGAACAACTCCATTCCTTATACATTAATTTATTTATTTACGATTTCGATAATTGTAAGAAAAAAGAAAAAATCATGATAAACAGATTACAGATAAAAAATTGAACCCCAGTAAGATGGTGTGTAGAAAATGAACGAATACCTATTGTGACATGAACATGATAAAAACGCATAGAGTAAGATAATACATATGTTGATTTCAGATCGTCAAAAGATGAATTTTCGTTCCTGCTTATAATTGATGTTTGAGGTGTTCACAAGGATCAACGCACTTTCAAAAGTGCACCACATTTGTCGCGCTATCGCAAAAAGATAAGATGCTACAAATAAAGTGCGACAAAAGTATAAATTTTTTCTGGAATATGTCATGTACTTTTACGATATAAAAGTAGAATGCGGGTACCGATCCATAAATAATATATAAAGTTCATTTTAATCATAATAACAATTATGCGTTTGAGAATATTTATTTTTCATATTCTGAATAAAAATTTTGATCCTGTTCTGAAAAATTTCGATATCGCTCCCCTTACAATTTATGTTTGAAAGTTGGTCAGAAAGCTCGAATAGATTTATCACTTTCAGAGTCGCTTTAATAACAAGGAAGTATAACTAACAAGAGAACCATGTTTAGCCTTCATCTCAGAATTTTTTCTAAATTTGCTCATTTATAGTTTCAAATACGGGCTTTCTTTTGATGTATTTGGTTTTCTGCACAAATTTCTAGAAGTCGAGTTATGGGCTGTTTAAGTGATTTCAGTACTAATTTCTCACTTTTGGAGTGAGTTTTTGAAAGGGTTAATGGGAGTTTTTTGGCATTGTTTGAGTGTCAATCGCAATTATTGAGGTTTCTCTACAATCTGACAAAGTTTCCTCATTTTTCAAAAAAAAATTTTTTTGAAAAAATTTTTGCCATGGGTAAAAATTTTTGCCTTTGCGAAATTTTCAATTTTTCGAAAATTTTTTGAATGTGCTAAAATGAATTCTAAACGCATAAAAATGATAAAATGAGTCTTTTCACAAGATTCTGTAGCCTATATCCGTTTTGAAATCCGAAATTTCTTCCAAAACTCTTCCAAAAACTCTTCCAAAAGTGATTTCTTCCAAAACTCCAATGAATCGTAGTCCTTCGAAAATCACTCAATATCACTCAAATATTGTGAAAACATAGATTTACATACTTCTTGACTGATTTATAACAGTTCCGCAACCAATATGATCAAATAGGGGGATTTCGACTGACATTTTGAGTAGGCTTTTCAGTAGTGCTTCAAGAATTTTTCAGAAATTATCTTTTTCGAGCTTTTTTCTTACTGAAATAATAGAGCAAACATAGTTTTGATTTTTGAAAAGTTCAAAGCATTCCTCCAACATCAAAGAAAAAACTCGGCCACTGCTGCTCGTTTCTTCCACAGTGGAAAATGTATAGAGGAAAAGGGGGAAAGTGGAAGGGAAGGAGGAGACCAAAAAAACAACATATTTTCAGATGGAATTTTCTCGGCTTCTAGAAATTTGTGCAGAAAACCAAATACACCACAAGAAAGCCCGTATTTGAAACTATAAATGAGCAAATTTAGAAAAAAAATCTGAGATGAAGGCTAAACATGGTTCCCTTGTAAGTTTGCATTTTCTAGAGATGTTACCTTTACCTCCGCTTCCCTACTTGAAGACAGCGTAGATTATATGATACGTCTCATGTGGCTTCTGAGACAAAGGTAATTGTATCAGTGGGAGGAAAATAAAAAACTCAACAGAGTCAGCTAGACAGCGATGGTTGCTCAGACAACAAAAAACTGAGACACTACGATTAACTGAAACAAGAGGAATCTTGTGTCTCATTTTTTTATAATTAGTATTGTTTGTTTTAGTATCAGTGTAGACGTAGAGAAGAAAAATGCAGATTCAGTATCTTTTTAGAAAAACTGCACCTGTTTTAGTACAAGTTCTTGGAAATATGTATCCTATGTTCAGGTGAAACTGATTTTTAGGAATGTGATTTTTTTTAATTCGCAAGTTTGAAATTGAGCTTTATAAATAAAATCCGTGTTGGATGCAAACCGAAAATCTTCTGCAACACAACATCTAGCTAAATCCGTAACCCATGTGTATTCCTGTCAAATTCCCTTACTAATCTCTTTGAATTGAAATCTCTTCCATTAAAAAGTTGTAAGCGAGCGCCGTTGAAAAACTCAAAACACAAAAGTGATCTAAATTCATGCATTCCAAGTTTCATTAAGTTTTGTGTAAAGTTTTCTAGGTGTTGTGAGATTTCCTGAATTATTTTTCTGAGTGAACGTTATTTTTGATATTTTGAAGAGCTTCCTGAAACTGAAATTGGTCTATTATACCGTGCTTTCATATAATAAAAGCCCACCCAAACCATCAACTTTGAGTTCAATTATCTCGATTCCTGTGAAAAATATCAAAACTCTCTCAACTGGTAATTTACTAATGATATTATGGTTAACAATTTATCACTTGACAAAATTTTGATATTTGTTACAAGAATAGCGATAATTAAGCTCAAAGTTGACGGCTTTTGGCTTCTATTAAAGAAAATACGGTAAAAATTTGATTTTTTCTGCTTTGTTGTTTTCTATTGGGCTTCCTTTTGAATTTTCATCAGCTTTCAAATAAGACAACCTCATTTCTTTAATTATTTTATTTTCAAGCCAATTTATAGCGCAATTTACTTTTTTACTGTAAATCCATCATAATTCAACCAAGAGAACGTTATGATACATAATTTTTTAAAACCATATTGTAGGTTACTGAGAATTGTTTTTACCAACAAATTGTCTAAGAGGTCCAGTTCAAAATAAAATGATCGAAACATTTTTTTTCAGCAAATTCTGCATGAATTTTGAAGTACTGGAACTAACCAAACTACTCTGAATTGTTCTATATCCCTCATAACATTTGTTTCTAATAAATGAATGAGTTGCTTCATCGCCTCCTACTTGATATCATAATCTCATGCATTCTAAATAGTACATATGTACTTTTACATTCTTACAACATTTCAGCAACAGCTTTTTGATCCAGATGCTATATTTATATTCTAGAACATATTCGTTCTCGTCTAATCCAGTTCCAAGTGCCGTGTCATTTATTATAAATTCTAAAATAAGGGCAGGACTTGTTGCAACATGGCAGAGACCTGAATTGTCAGAACGTTTTTTTCACCGTAACGATTTTGCTGTAAAAAAAATAAAACTTTGATTTTTTCGAGTAATTCCTGTTTATTATTTTTTTTAATCTGTTTTTTCAAGTGAAAACGATGTAAATATTTTTCTTCCTGAGTAGTCTATTTTTTGCATCCTGCGTCTCATCTAGCTACCTTCAACAGAACTGCTATCTGGCTGGCTGAAAATATTTTCTGAGAGACTAGAATTTTCGGGCTCTATTCTAGTTTAGAGGTCACAAAAAATTTAGAGGTCCGAAAAAAATTAGAGGTCCCAAAATAAAATAGAGGTTCCAAAAAAAATTAGAGGTCCCAAAAAAGTTTAGAGGTCCCAAGAAAAAATAGAGGTCTGAAATACGAAAAATGCGCAGATGTTGGAATAATGTACTAGTATTTGAACTGTGTGAGTAGTTTGAGTTTTGGGATCTTATAGGATGATATGACTACTCCTAACAATTTTAGCTCCAATTCTCTCGCATCTTGCTGATGAACCCCAATTTACATATGAGGAAAATTTGGGCAACACAGTAATGACTCCGTGATTATGCTGTCTCTCAGACTTAGATAATTGTCAGAAAATATGCATTCCTAAGCCTATTAGAAGTATAAAATATATCATCAACAATTATTTTGCTATAAGACCTCAAAACTTTAAATTCTTACACAATTCAAATTCTAGTACATTATTCCGGCATCTGTGCATTTTAAAGTTTTGGACCACTATTTTTTCTTGGGACCTCTAAACTTTTTGGGACCTCTAATTTTTTTTGGGACCTCTATTTTTTTTGGGACCTCTAAACTAGAAAAGAGCCAATTTTTGTTTGTTCTTTTGTGATCCCCATATGCGTCGTTAGATATTCACTTCCCCATCAATATTTATTGAGACATTATGAATTAGAAATACATTACAGGCAGTGACCCCAAAAACCAAATGAACTGACCTAACCCATATTCTAATTCTGTGCTGATGCTCTCCCTTTGCCTATATCAATGTGTGTCATTGAAGGACACACATATATGTGGTTCACGACTACCAGTCTTTTGTCTAAATCTCTCTGTCTCGCATGTACTCTCTCGGTTTGACCTCTGGAATGCAACAAGACGTTGGTTTGTGTGGTAAAAAAGAGTGCATCAACGACGTAAGGAGACGAGCAAGAGGACAGATCGATAGAGGTGAGAAAAACAAGAAGGATCAATGACCAGAAGAGGTGTTGAGGTTACTGTAGGGGTTAGTTTTTGGTTGAGCCGTGAAGGTGGCTGCATTCATATGTTCATGAATCTGTTAGTTTTGACAAAAATAGGTTTTAACGTTGATCACATTTTTACAGCTCTATATTCTACAGTTCCTTGACGTTATCGAAAAAAAACTTGAAAAACTTGGTAGAAGTCATACTGTACTTCTTGCATACGATATTTAATGTTTTCCTGTCGTCTAATACCATACCTTATTTCTTCCCAAGAAGTAGTATACCAATACAGATGGAATATTTATGTCCGGATAGTGTGATCCAAGCTCACACTTCCAAACGGATACATTTACATTGTTATGGGTCTAGGGAGACATACGTATCACCTTGCGCGTTGAACTTTTATTTCCCCCTTCTTGTTTTTGTTGTTTCTAACTACCGTAGCAAGAATATGCCATCGTGTCTTACACAAACAAAAACGGACCATCGACGCAATACTCGGTGACCCTGGAGAATATTGCCCTTGGCAAAATATATCTCAATCGATGCAATGAACAAGAAGGGCACGACGTTAAATGAATAGAATAGGGGGCGTTGGGTAGTCGCAACAGGAGGCAAATGAGTGAAGAATCGGGAAGGCATCTGGGAAGATTGTTGCGCAATCGGTTTTGGTTGGGCTCGTTCGCGCACGCAACCTGTTGATGGTCATTCTTAATTGTGCACACCTGTGTGGTGTGACAGCCAGCTTTTGTTACGGTAATTAGGAGCTTGTTTTGAGAGATTAACATCTTTAGGATGACCCTATAAGTTGAACTTTTTTTTCAATAATTCATCCCTGACTTTTAACTCTTGAATAATGATTTTCTAGGTTTGCGTGATATGATGAAAAATACAGTACTGGTCCATAAAAAACTCTGCATTCGTAGAATTATTTAGAATATTTCAAACAATTCTGTGAATGCTTCAATCTAGATCCGTTTTACACCCTCCAAAAATTTCAAAATGACAGGAAATTTGACAACCAATATTCAGATTTTTGAAAATGCCAAAATTGAACTGAAATTGACCAGTACTGTTTATTGTTCATAAGTGTCGATTTCTAGGTTTTGAAGTTTAGAAAATCAAGTTATTTTTGAAAAAGTCAAAACTTCGAAAATCGATTACAAATTTCATTAACTCTCGCTGGAGCCCATTTAGAATCCTCCCATCAAAATTTCTGAATAATTTACGCCGCCTTCTTGTTCCAATCGTGAAAAGATCCTTTCGCATGTCCTCAAGTACACATAGGCTCTTTCTCTCGGGGCCATCTCCCCCCTTTTTCTTCTCTCTCCCTTGACTTGAACCATCTCCTCTTTGTGGACGCTTCTCTGATGACAGCCCCACTCGCCGAGTCGCCCCTTTTCTTTCTCTCTCTCTCTTTTTCTTTCGTTCGACACTCCACTACGCAACAATTGTTTTCTATTACAGGTTATCGTTGTCACGACGAAGACTTTCAGATACTATCTTATCATCGGCGACTCTCTGAAAACTTTTGGTGAGAGTAAACAAAGCGAGGAGTGAGACGAACAGGTTGGTTTTAATTTAATACGTTAAAATTGAAATTCAAAATTGAAGGCAGTTCTCTCTTTTTCTTCATTTCTCATTTCTAAATCCTTCCTATTCTCCCTTTTCCCAAAGGCGACTATTTTTCACTTTCATTCTTCCTACCCTGTCCCATTCGGTGCCTTACACGCTTCGCTATCTCCCAGTTCCTTCTTTTTCGTTTTTCTTCTCCTCTCCCTGCGCCTCTCCTCGGCGCCAACCATCCTTTCAAATATTTTCGTCTAGCCAAGAGAGACTCAGCGCCTGGCGACTCGGGCGCGCGCGCCAGAGAGAGTGAGAGGGAGTAGACTGGCTTTTGAGGGACGAGACAGAGTGAAGGGTTATGAAAGTGAAACTGTAATGTTTGGAACACTGTCCGACTACTTTTTTTTCTTTTTTTTCCCATGAAGATCATCATCTCCTATACTTCTTTTCTCTCCGATTCCTTCCTTCAATTAATCTTCTTCTTCTCATCCTTCTCCTCCTCCTCTGTCATCAATGTAACATCTCAAAACATCCAGCTGTGATTCAAATATCTATCAGTTTCTGCTCTCACTTTTTGAACATCATCTAGTACCACTTTGTACCTATTTACGCATCGCCTTCCTCCGCTTGTTAGTGGTTAAAAATGCTCCGAATCAACAAAATCTCTAGTGGAACCCCAAAAACAAACGAACGCCAGGAACAAAATGTTAGGCAGGAGTTGTTGACGATGTCTAGTTTTAGGTATCAAAACTTGCTTTGAGTTTCGCTTTTGGTATTATGGATAGTGGTCAAATTTGCTCAATGTGGTTCTAAAAGAAGATTAGTTTTTGTCAAAAATTCTTATTTGCTATTTTAAGGCTAAAAACTAATAGAATCTTTGCTTGGATCAAAGCCTTTGGTTTAATAGACAGTGGTCGAATTTGCTCAATCCCCTATTTTTGAAAAGTCAATTGGTTTTTTTTGCACGAAAACTATTACTTGCCGTTTTCAGGCCAGGGTTTTTGTTTGGCGACCTTGAGCAAACGCGCCCCACTGCAAAAATATTGATTAGTCACATGTAGTATAGTGATCTGAGTTTTGAAAGGTGAATGACAACACTATTAATTAGAATTTTTGAATAAATAGGACTTAGAGTTTTCTAACTACCGTACAAAAATTTAGGTTCTTCATTTTAAAAATTCTTAGACCTCAATTTTTAACTTAATCATTCATTTCTTTTTTTTCTATGCTACTGTAGAAGGAGTTGAATGATACTAGTTGATAATGCAATTAGGTTTTCGCTGTAATTGAAAATATTTTAACGACTCTGAGTTTCTGAAACGTAGAATAAGGACCATAAATCATGGAAATGTGCCTTTAAATTCCTGCTCTTAGTCTTTCTTCGCTCATTCTCATAAGGTCAGTGAGGTTCAAGTAATGTTTTCACACTTCAAAATATTGTCTATGGCCCGTTTTTCACACTATTGTGGGAGGACACCCCCACGCATCAATATCACTTTACGGGAAATATTGGGCGGAGTCTAGTCTAATAGTCATATTATTATAACTACAGTTAGTTTTCTCAATTTCTAAATTTTATTACTTTTTCAATATTCAGTACTCTTATTTTCACTCTAAAACTAAGTGTTTGCTCCGTTAGACCAATAAAACTTCAGCAGGAAAAAAAAGAAAAAGTAGTGTTTCTTTTCATTTTCTTCCACTTCCGGTGTATATTTCTCTTAAGCGCTACTCTGTTTATATATATATATTATTCATTCGATTATCTCCCATTGAGAAAACTGAATCTTGAGAACCTAATCTCCACAATCTTCGTATAGAAGCCCTTTGCACTTGTTACATAGTAGCTACTTCTCCTAGAGTATACATTTCCTTTGCTCAACTTTTCAATTTCCGTTTATTCAATCAGTTTCGAAAATGTAATATTTCAGATACGACGTTGATTGCCAACATTGTTGTCAACGACACCACATTTCTACATTTCAATTTGTTTTTCCCGAAAAACAGGTGAGTCTTAGAAATATTGAAACATACTTTCGTTGATTTCAACTCCTAATTCTTCAGATTCGATTCAAAAAATGTTGAATTAAGCAACCAAGTCTACCACCACATTTTACTCCAACTACTAATAAGGTGAATCTTTAGCCTTTAGATTAAATATCACAATTTTCTACTCTGCAAATCATTAAGTAAATATTTTCAGATCTAACAAAAATAATGGACAAAACAGGAAGAACCAGACAGCTCAGTGAATCATCATCACAAGAATCAGTGGCAGTAATTACTGTAGTTCCATCACCAGCGCAACCCAAGCAAAAGCTAAATCAACAACACAAAAAACAAAAGGACGGAGAAAGAAGAAAGCGTGAGCAGCAAAAAGACAGAGATCTTGACGCGATTTTGACAGTAAACGATCGTCGGCAAAGACCACAAGCATCGGCCAGTGCTAGTCTTCAGACGGCGTACGTTTCACCGAAGAAGCATTTTGTGCGGAATCGCCCACCATCAATGGCAGTTCCAAGTCCTAAAAAATCAAATCCCGTTAGTCATGAAAAGTCAAGGCTCTCCACTAGCCATTCTCCGATTCAGAAGCCAATCCAGAAGTCAATCCAAAAGCCACCAACTAGCGATGCCTGTGCTTCCACCTCCTTTCATCAGAATCCATCAGCAAAATTGATTCCAATTTATCCTCGTTCCCCCAAATCAGGCCCAAAACATTCGGTGACGTTTCGTCATCCGATATCAAGCCACCAATCATCACTATCTTCACATGAAGATTCACCACCGGCTACAACATATCCAACATCGTTGGCAAAGCTCTCGGCTTCCGTTGATCACTACCAGCAATCTATACCGCAGTCTTCGTTCCAACAATTAACACCTCGTGAGCAAGAAATAACATCTATACTTCAAAATTCGAGTTCACAATCAGAAACTCAATCGAAGCAGAAAACTGTTGACCGGTATTCAAACTCTCCCGAATTTCTCCAACCAGTACTTCCGAAACAATCGAAAAAACCTCAACAACGCCCTCAGCAGAAGATAGAAAAATCTCACCACCCAAAAGTCGTTTCAAGCGTTGATATGTTGAATACCAAATACAATCGTGCTGTCCTTGCAACTGATGATGAGGAAAGCCAAGATTCAGGTTCAAGAAGTCAAGATTCCAGCTCTCCTGAGTTCATCAGAACTGTGAAAAGCCCCAACCAAAAAATGGCTCAAGGTAAACATAATTCTGGCCACGATTCTGGTTGTGCCACCAGTTCAAGCCAGAATGAGCAGCGGAGGAAACGAGCTCAGCTCTCGAAAAAGGTGTTAAGCGTTGTTGTTGAAGAGGACGAGGGAGCAGATGATGAGGAAGAGACGCCACCTCGAGAAATCCAGGTTTCAGGAGGGAGTGAGGATAGTGATATCATCGAAGTTTTTCCAAATCGGAGTGATCGAGATGCTACAAGGCCACCAAAGTCACGAAGATCGGAGAAGAAGTCGAAAAAGCAAAACAGACGATCAAGGACGCCTTCCAGAGAACCAAGCGTAGTCATCGATGAAGAAGAAGCGCCACCAAAGAAACGCACTCGTCGTCGATTGAAGAAAGAAAAAGACCCAATGGATGTAGGTACACGACGACACAAAATGAGGCGATTCATCCACATCGTCTATGGAAGACCTCGTCCGGTGAAATACAAGATGAAAGCTCTTACCATAAAGAAATACCGAGCTCTCCATCAAAAAAGAACGCGAGTTACAAGACAAATCAGCAATCACATAGTTCCGCAGTATCATCGAGAGCCTGAAAAAGGAAAACGCAATGTGCCAGAATATACTGTTGCGGAAACCGTTGAAAGTTACCTTGACGTTTCGAAAACCATGATGCAGAAGTCGTCCAAACACCATGATGAACTTGTAGCTGTTGGTGTCGATTACGATAACTCGGTGAAGATGCTACACTTTGGCAGAACCATGAAGAAACATTCGTGCAAACAGAAGCGACTGAAATTCCAAATGTCCTGGTGGCCCAAGGATACCCCCGATGAGAAATTGAAACGTAAAGGAGGAATCAGGACAACTCGAATTACGTGTTATACGCCATATCGAATCATTGACGATCCATACCTATTCAAGAACCACTGGTCGTTCTGCCCAAAGAGCAATGCGCCACTACAAGTCATTCGCAAGTATTATCTGAAGCCAATGACAAGAGTGAGTTCTAAATGTTTTCCTAATTCTGAATTCCGAAGCTAACTTTCTATTTTCAGAGACGCACAACCGATGACATCATCTTAGATACCTCCTATTTCGTTCGTGAATTCTACCTTGGAAAAGCGTTCATCTCACTACGTGTCACTCGCTCATCGGACATTCCATACGTCTATGTGCCCCCAATCATGCAGTGCGGATATTATCCATATAGCGCCGTAACCGTGGAGAACAAAAAATTCTATCTGGCAGCTCGATTCCGAGAGGCACAGTTGGAATATTTTAATATTACATAGTAAGTGTTGAATATCAAAATATTACATTTGGAATATTACAGTATTACACAGTAAAACAGAAGTTAAAGGACAAAATTTATACATACATTCAAAATGTAAAGCGCCAAAATTCAAGAAATAGAATTAGAGAAGATTATGTTTTGATCGAATTGGTTTCAGCTATCTTTCTTTGATTCGTTTCTTGTTATTTGGCAACACATGTGTCCGCAACACGGCGGCGCAGTGTTTGCGGACAATGCACATATGTGTTCTTAACAAATTCATATTCCTCATTTTTTCAGCCGCGACATAAAACCATGGCAAGGATTCAAAGTTGGCACTATCACCGATTCCGAGCTCTACTACTTTCATTGTCTTGGAAAGCATATTCATGGTTTTTGGCTGATTTGGGAAAAAATTGGACGTTGCAATGTGGACAAACTGAAGAGATACACCAACAGACGATATTTGGTGGATATGTTCAATTTTCAATTTTTCCCACTTGATGTGGATATCAAGAAGTGAGTTTTTTATTAGTCATACGAGCTGAGAGCTCCAAAAAGTCCTGCCGGCAAGAAAAAATCAGAAAATCTTCTTCACGACATTTTCTGGAGTTCTAAACTCATCTGAATAGCTCTCAGACAGGAAAAATAAATAAATGCATCCTTTGCAGATGGGAACTTCGCTTGAGAATTGCGTTCGACACCGTGACCGCTTACAACTTGCATCTAGCCGAGGTCCTTCGAATTAACAAGCCGGTGTTTGATTCGTTAACTCGAAATCCGTCATTTTACAAGGCTGTGACGTTAAAGGAGATTGTGCACTTGGTGAGTTTTATTATTGAAGAAGTAAAACAGCAACTTGCTGGTTTTTAGTTTTTATGCAGAGCGAAGTAAATGAGCAATTCGTTGCCGCCGCGGCAGCCAAGAATGCTGAGGTTTTCTAAGATTCTGCTAGGCCACGACCCATCGTGCAGAGACCTTTGCAAGAAATTCCATGCGTCTTTAATCAATTTATGAACTCAAAAGTGAGCAAGCATGAAACTTCCTTACGGGTTTTTTTTTGTAGCGGAAATGTCCTGGAAAACTACAGTATTTTAGACTGTCACGGCCGCAGCGATTTGCTAGTTGGATTGTCTCTAAAAATACATAAGAATGCTCAAGTCACCTTCGTTTTTCTTTCAGATGCTGGAGCAGGGTATAAACCCTAAATATTACATGAACAGTTGTGGCAAGCGCGAGTTTTACAATTGGGGCCTGGAGAAAACCAACGAGGACTACTTGTCAGCATATTTCATCATTTGCGGTGGATCCAAAATCATTAAAGACAATAGAAAATTCGATTTGGAACACACCCGAGCTCACATCGATGATCAAGAAAACACGGCAGCAATCACCAGGAAAGGAGAAGTGTTGCATATGCATATTCCAATGACACCATCGGAAATACTCGTTCATCTCGATAACTTTAAATACAAGAAGAACTTTGAAAGATTGATTGTGCATGGTCCAATGACTCCTGAAGAGCAGGTCATAACAAATTTGATCGCTGACACTCCTCGTTGTCCAACGGTAACACCACAAGAGGCACCAAAAAAGACTGTTCGTCTTCGCACGACAGTAATGACCAGGAAGGAGTTGATGCAAGTCAGAAACAAGATCTATCAGATTCCAAAGCCGAAGAAAGTGAAGAATAAGCCGCAAAAGCCAGCAAGGAAGAAGCCAGGAAGGAAACCAGAGACACAAGTTGACAAGGGTCTTAAGAAACACGACTTTGATATTCTGTACATGGCATCTGAGTAAGTTCTAAAATTTGCATATCAAGAGATAAAATTAATTTTCAGCATCGAATCAGATTATGAAAATTATTTGAGCGGCGATGAGAACTACGAAGACAACATTCCAAAGCTCACAAGGTCCCAATCCTCAGAATCCATCTTTGCTGATATTTATTACACCGACTACCAATTCGACAAAGTATCTGGCTTCCATCGTCAAAGAATCAATTATATCGTGCACCCAATCGCGCAACGGAAGAAAAGAAAAATGAATCGCCACGTCAAGAAACATCTACTCCGTTACAGAATGTTGGCTTTGGAAGGTGTTGCATTCAAAGAAATGCTTGAATGCTATCATGGTAATCTGCCCAAACTTGGCCAAGAAATCACAAAGACGAAGAGTAAGTGATTCAAAGTTTATTAACAAAATAACAGTGTTTCCTTTTTCAGAGGCAATCCGAGTTAACGGGTACAAACGATTCAAAGTTCCAAAAGTTTTCGAGAAAGGAGATTCAGCAAAAATTGATAGCATTGGTGACTTGTTGAAAGAGATGGTCACGTTTACTGTAGCAGCCGAGCACTCGAGTACTCGTGCAGCAAATGGTGTGGCACGTATTGCACAACGAGGACGTATCATGCAGCGACTCACAACAGACAATCTGAAACCGACAAACTTTGGTCTTCCAGCCCTCTCGTACTTAGCGATGGAGATTTTGACGCGAGTCAAAATGACTGGTAGAACAATGATGGAAGAAGAAAAGCGAAACCTTCGGGAGAGTGTAAATCAGAGTTATATCAACTATATGTCACTATTGCCTCATGAAAGACGACTTCTCGATGCCAAAATCCGAAATCAAAAAGACAGACACATTGCCCTACAAAACGAGCGTTATGAGACGGAGAGAATGAAGAATTTGAGCAAGAGACAAGGCTTCATTCGATATGATCAACGAAGCTTGCAAGCTCAGCATAAGAGAGAAGAAGCAAGAAGACTAAATCGTCTGAAGCACTCGGAAAAGGAAACGGCTTTTCGAAAAGAGCAAAGATATATTGCAGAACTGAAAGCAGCTGGAGGTGATGTGCCAACAAAAGAATGGATCAGGAAGCGGATTCAAGAAGAAGAAGCTGAAGAGGCCGCAAAAGATCGTAAAGCAGAGGAAGAACAACGTGAGCGCAAGAGGATGCAAGAAATCGAAGCAGCTAGATTGCTTAAAGAGAAGGAACGCCGTAAAGCTGCAATTGAAAAAGAAAAGTTGGACGAAGCAGTGGCGACTAAACTTCTGAAAGAGAAGGATGAGCGAGAGAGGAAAAGAATTGAAATGGAGAGGATTCAAGCAATTCTCCGAGAGTCATCAGCACTTATGAAAGAAGCAGCTGAGAAGGAAAGACAGAAACAATTGGAAGAGGATAAGCGCCGTAAAAATGCTGAGAAGAGCCAATCGGAATCAGAAGAAGAGCTGAGACGGTTGGATCGTCAAAGACACGAAGCTCGACGACTGAAAGTTTTGGAACGAGAGAAGAAGCGGTCGGAAGAGGAGAAAACGATGGAAGCAATGTGGCTTCAAAGACAAAAAGAACTTGCCGAAATGAAACGCCGTCAAGAAGAGGAAACCGCCAAATCGTTGGCTGCAGTGAAGATACCGAAAACTGTCACTACAAGTCTCTACAGACTGGCCCAGAAGCTCGATAAAGAAATGATTGCAATTGCGGAGGAAAAATTGTATTCACGAACTGTGATGCTAGTGATAAGAGAATCTGAAGACGTAAGTGTATTTGATGTTTTCTGCTGTAAACTAATTTCCTAATTTTTAGAAGTTTGGTGCGTTCCTGAGGAAAACACGAAATTTCAATCTGAGAGTCTTCACAGCATACTTCTCCCGATTTTTCGACAAGGTATGGTTTTCATGACATTCACTCCCATTAATTTTTATTGTTCAGAACCGTTTCGCTCAGAAAAACTCCGACAATGATTTATACGACAACATCGCCAAATGTATTCATTACTGTCCTACATTCAACGACTACAAGTTTGTTCTGGACATGAAGAAAATTGTCAAGCACCTCTCCAGTGATATGAAACATCGGATCAAGAAGTACATGAACTCAGACCCAAAACGTTCTGGATCCGAATCACCAGTGTCCAACGCCGCATTCTCGCCGGAATATGAACCATCACCAGAACCCGAAAGTGAAATCCTTGCGGACTCATTATCAGAATCTGATGACGCCGATGGACCTGATGAGCTTCTTCCGGAAGCCTATGAAACTGGTCAAACAGATCTTACAGCAACGCATTGGTCAAGATCTCCTTCCGTTGACAGCCAAGACGGTGATGAAAGCCAGAATTCATACAAAGGAAGATGTTTCCATCCAATGGTCGCCTTGCGTTCCACGTTTTGGAGACTAATCGAGATGTCTGAAAACGCGTTGGAAGCGCAGAATGAGCAGCTTTATCGAAATGAATTCCGAAACTATATCGTAAGACGAAGAAGCTTTCGCAAAGCTGGTGTCCCATATGCAGTCGGTGTTTATGCAGCCTCTTGTGTTCTGCTCACTGGAAGTATGTATGATCCTTGTGGGCGTCGCGAACAGTCACCATTGCGTATGCCAGGGGAAGTAATTGAAATCGACAACAACGATCCGGATTTGAAAGGTGTTATTGATCGAGTAGCACAACTAGGAGTCGTTTTCCATCAAGCCAATCGAAGTCCTCTCAATTTGAAACAACTTTGCAAGTGGAACGGATTCAGACAAGCATGTGATCTTATTGATGAGCTCTACGAATTTATTATGGGAGTCTATTGCAAACTACAACTGGATCAAGTTTTCAAGGACGAACTGGATGATGAGACCAAAATTCGTGAGGCCTTCCGATTCATTGCAACCAAATTTGTCCCGCTGCTCTCAGTGCACTGTGGCGTTAAGAAAAGTCAGGTTGCAAAATGGAGATATGAGGAAGTAACCATTGGAAGATGCTGCGTTAACATGACGGAGTACAAGCAGCCTACTGTTAACACGACGAACGAGTTTATTTTGAAACAAAACGCCCAACAGTTTTCTCGAATCACAGCCATTGTCAATTGGTACCAGTACTTGGTGGAAAAGGGTAAAAGTAAAATCGAAGACATGAGGTCAAATGCAATGAACGCTATTGCTTGGAAACGTCGTCAATATCATATCATGTCTCCAATGCCTGCAACATCTGACCAAGAGGAGGACGATGAGGAAAGTCCTATCAAAATTATCATTCCGGACGATGTTAATCTTCTTTCGCCGAGGAAAGTAACGCCGCGAACACTAACGCCACGAACACCAACGCTACATGTCACAAAGGACTTTGTAATCGATAAAAATAATGGGAAAGATGCTGAAGCTTCAGCTACAGTAAGACATGTGGTCTCGCCTTATCAACATCCATTTGTGCAGAATATCGGGCAACTAGGAGAGGTGTGCCAGCAACAAAGTACAGTTTACGTGTCTGGATCATACAACATATCATCGGAAAAAGAAAAGTATGAAAAGAAGATTCGCTATTTGATAGAACGACGAGAAGAGATTGAGAAAGAGAACTCGCTGAATAACAATATTCCACCTTCTGCTGATATGTTCATCAATAATCTTTGGAGAGCAATTGAGAGAAGAATCTCAGTCTTCCCGGGAGGAATCAAAATCATGACCGGACTTCATAAAAAAATTCAGCGTCCACACATCCTTGATTCTGAGTTCAAAAGTAAGTGCTTTATTTGAACTTTCAACAATGAATACCAATTTTCTTTCAGTCTACATTATGTCTCGAGACGCTCGCGGTAAACGTTTTCCAGAAGAGTTTCCTGAATACAAACACGACTGGTTTAAGTACACACGCATTTCAATTGAACCAAGAAAGTACCAGGCGTATGAGGACACAATTTTGAACAGCTTCCCTCATGAAATAATGTGCAAAACGGAATTCCGCAAAATGCAATGGACAGTGCCCCGACAATTCGGCCCGCCGAAGAAAGCCATTGAGTTTTTCACTGATTTGGATAAATACCGAGATTTGGAGCTGTACAAACAATACTGTAAGTGACCTAACTCTCAAAATCAAAGTTTCGAATATTCAACTTTCAGTGTCCGAAGGAGAGCTACCATTCAATATCAAAATCTACCGACATCTCTGGTTCATGGGGTCCTTATTTGCCGAAGGAATCGCTGAAGACTGGCACGATGATGGTCTTCCTGGTGGCTTTTGTGGTGCTTGTACAGACGGAACGGTCATTTTTGTGAAAAAGTGTACTTGCATTTTCCATCAGGATCACTACGACGACAAATTCATCTACACCCATTGTAATATCAAGAAAGAACTGAATGGTGTTGAGCGATTAACAGGTCGATTTGTTTGTGAGCATGGTCCGAGCTCAGTTTTGGTTTTGGTCGATGAGGATAAACGTCCGAAGGGAGTATATGAAGTTAAGAATCCCGCCTACACAACCCATGATGCAAAACTTCGAATTGTGGCTAGAAAAACCATGCATGCCCAGATTAGGAAATGTTTTGCAAACGTTCCACAAACGATTCGAGAACGCAGTCAAGAATCCACCACTAATTCTGATTCATCTGGCAGCTCAACAGATTCACTCCAGAATAGTGTAGATGAGTTTGGCAACCCGTTGATCGTCAGCAAAGTGCAACCGAACATCGTGGAGAATGCTAAAGAACTGTATAAACGTTTCTCGCGTCTCAAGGAAGGAAAGATTACGTTGGATAAGCCCAAAAAGATGAGAACGTGGAGATCAAAAAGTGTGGACTCGTACAGAAAGGCATTTGAAGTTAAACATCGTCCAGGCCTGACAGCAACACAGTCCCTGATAGATCTCACGGATCTTGAAAATCACGCGAAGTTGAAAATGGAGAAGGCCAAGCAAACAATGATTGAAGAACTTAACATTGAAGTAAGTACTTTTAAGATGATTCGAGAAAATAAAAATTTCCCAAAATTTTAGAAAGACGTTCGGTTGGACTCGGAAACAATGGACACTCGACTCTTTGAAGGAATTCACAACATCAGCGAAGCCAACAACTTCCGACTCCTTCTCGAACTATTTACATTGGGCCCAGCAGCTGAAGAACCAACAGCCAAGTACTGTAAAACAAGATATATCAAAATCCAAGAGCATTTGAAACAACATAGCTTGATGAGAGTATACGGACAGGACAAAGAAAACGTTCCGAGATTTGACGAAGACAAAAAGTTCCAAGGAGGCCAACCGATATCAGCATTGATGCACGAGTATTATGCGTTTATGCAATATATCAAAAGAACAATGCGAGCTGCGAAAAATCATGTTGCTGCAAACGTGAGTGGCTGTTTGCTATATACAGATAAATTTTAATTTATAATTTTTTTCAGAGACGTCTTCGCTTCAACGAAGCCCAGTTTGAGTATTTCCATATGATCTATCAAAAAGTGTTCAACCTGAATCTCCATCTCTTTGAGCATCTTCTCCACCAAATCAGCAAGCATACATTCACACCATACGCTCTCCATCATGCTGAGCACAAAGGAGATTTGACAAAAATTCGAACTGTGCTTGCCAGAATGAAAATAGACCTACCAACGGTTATGAATTCCTTTTTCAACATTGAACCCATGAAGCGGCAAATTCATGAGCTTCGTCAGCTGAGGTATGTTTGCTTGACATAACATATTAAAGATCATAAAATTTCAGTGAGTTCTGCCAAAAATCAGAGATGGACTGTCATATTGCCACCCTTGGACGTTATGCGATTGAAAGAGTGAGTAGACCAATATAATATTGAATCAATTCAATTTTTCAGATTCGAGTTCCACAATCTGCTGAAAAAGTATTTGATGATTACCCATGGATAAATCAAAGTGTTCATAAAGATACCATCGATTTGTTACGATTCGATTCTGGAGAGACTGTACCGGATGGTTTTGATTCAAGAACCTTCAATGAGCAATTGATGAAGAACTTCTACAATCCAATTGATGTATTCGAGCAGTCGACCACATTGAGACCAAAAGGTGAATCCGCTGAACTGAATCTGTACAATGCCTTCTACACCCAATGCGACGGATTCTTTGCGAAATTCGAAAGAATGATGCCACATGGTGCAATGGATCCGAAAATGAAAACTTATCACCAACATCAAGCTTTCATTAGACTCTACGAAATTGCGAAAGGAAATCGAATCGTTGATCGTACCGATGTGACAAGAATGAACGACACCGACGTCATCATGCTGTACACTGCATTTGTCTCCAATCCAGATGTTGAAACTGATGCTGGTGCGGATTTGGACTGCCTCAACCAACTTTACATGCAGCTCAGTAAGCAGAAAGCCGTTCCATGCCCAATTAATCCATCGCTCATCGGAACAACGTTTGTCGTTTTCGACCATCATCTTGTAGTTTCAATGGTTCGTGAACCGTTCGTCTTCCTGGCTGACCTACACTTCAATTTCACTCCAATGAAATCGCGCGGTCGAATTATTGAAGCAGTGTCGGGATCTTGTGTGATCAACTTGTTGATGGATAGCAACAGTGATAAGATCAGAATCGAAATGCGACCGAAATCAGTACAAACCAAAGGAGATCGCCTATGTTTTGAACTTGATCATGAAACATTGACACGTGCTGGTTCGATTGACGGAGTTTTGAAGTTTGTTGTTTCACAACGATTTAATAAACTGCAAGAACAATTTGAAATGCAACCACAGTAAGTTTCTTTGAAATTTTAACATAATTATTTCTTAAACTTTAATGTTTCCAGAGTCCGCCCCTTCAAATCGCGTCGTGGTATCCTGGAAAATCGAAACATCATAAATGAGTTGGTATCTTCTGACGAGCAAGATAAATCATCAACATCATCCTGCCGTATGTCAGAACGAACCATTGATCCGAATTATGTGGGATTCCTGCACACCCATAAGGAGTTGAAGCATTTGAGCGAAGTGTCAAAAAATATGCGGGAGTACTTCATTACTAACAGAAGACCTGGCTCTAGAAAGCGATCCGTGCCACCAGCCAGCCCACATATTCCACCTCATATGAATCCGAAACGGATTCGATTTTCCCATAAGTATTAATTATTTAATTTTTGGAAAATTCTTTTAAAATAACTCCAAAAAATATAACTTCTATAATATGCTTTATTTTTAATAGATTTAGTTTTTTTTGTTTTGTATATAATTATCACTTCACTATACCTACTCTCTTTTAGTGTCGTAGAGAATCTGGCCGATCTTTATGATACTCCACCATCCCTTATTCTAGTCGCACCCTGCATCTCACTTTCATTTTCTTTAACATATCATTTTATTCATTTTAATTCATCTTTTGTTTTTGTTCGCCAAAAAACCTCAAGTCTCTTTCCCCATAAAAATGTGTGCTATTGTAGTCAAAAAATTATTATGTGTACTTTTTCGAACCGATTCTTTCCCGTGTGCTCTTTTTCCAATGCCATTCAATTTTTTTTCACAGATTTTTATGACATTGTTTTATACCCGTTTTTTCCTGCTTTCGTGTATTTAATTTTTTTGTAATTTCCCTGTAGTTGTTTTGTTTTTTTGAAGTAATTAAGAGATTTGAAATATTGTTCGAAATGAAAATTTGAAGAATATAAGAAATTGTAGAATTTTTTACAAAACGTGTTGTTTAGTTGATTTTGACCTTTTTCAGGAGTCTGGATCTCGGCTGTCAATCGTCGGATCACTTTTAAAACTTCATTTTTGAAACTTCAGTGAATTCAAAGTTTTCAATCTAGGTCTGTTTTGTAATCTTCAAAATTTTTGAAATGAACCGACATGTGACAGCCGAGCTCCAAACTCACGAAAACGATCTGAATCAACTGAACAACACGTTTTTTCATGTTTTTATGCCCAGCCAAAGTCATGTCTATTATAAAAAATTTGTAATTTGCTTTATTATTCTTTTTTTTTCTAACCCCAAGGCAATGTCTCCCCAAAATCAGCTTTGAAAAAACAAATTTAAAAATACAATTTTGGTTTTTCAGGGTCTCCTTCATACTTGCGACCGGGCCATTGCCGGACCTTCGCGGGATCTGCCATAGTTTTTTCAGAAACAATAAATTAAGACCAACTAAATTAGATATGATAGAACTTGACGAGTGCTTCAGAATGATTTTATTTGGAGAAATGTGTCTTGACTTTGAACAAAGTTACAGACAAAAAACAAAGGCTCGGCCCGGCCCGGCCCACGCGACAAGGCCCGGCCATTTTATGACCTATAATTTTGTTCATAGACAAGACACAGTTCTCCAAATAGTATCTATTTGTAGAACTTTCTAAGTTCTATCATGTCTAATTTAATTGGTCTAAAAAGAATGTTTCTGAACGAAACTATGGCAAGGCCTGCGAAGGGCCCGGAAAAGGCTCGGTCGCAAGTATGGTCTCCTCAAAATTCTTGAGATCTATACACTGAAAGAGAATGAAAGGTTTTTCATTTCAGGGTCATTCTTTAGGAAGGTCGAATTTTTCTCAATTTGACACCAAGTTCATCTGCTTCTTTGGTCACAGAATTCTACAAAAATCTTCATATCATGACGATCACATGTGGGAAAAACGTTTGATTACAAACTACGACGCAATGATCTCTATAATCTTGAATGTTCTCTGATCGAGGTTCCCAAATCAGCAACCAAATGTTAACTCTCCTATTTTCATCCTTGAAAACTCTAAGACCGTACGTTCCGGCGTAACGTCACTGTTCTTCACCTTGTCCGAACATCAAACAACTAGAAGACGTTGTCGTTGATCGACCAACGACTGATATGCTATTTTTTGCGACGGTGTGAGAATTTTTTCGCCTTTTCGATGATATCTCTCACTCTCTTTCTCTTTCTCAGTTGTTGCTGACTTGACACTGCCCATTATCATTGTCCAAATTATAAAAGTGTACGGACAAGACCATTTTTTAATATCAACCATTATCACTCAGTGAGTGAAGCTACTATCAACTACAGTTGTTTTCTCCTGTTTTGTTTGTTGTCTATCTATTTTTGTGAATGCCAAAAACAAAATGCACAACTGTATTTTTATTTTTGTTCTACTTATTTTTACTAAAAGAAAATGAGAGTAAAATTACACAAAGTATAGTCTACAATCGGCTACCCAATGAATTACTTGATGAGGCAAGGAAGTTTGGAGCTAAAGGTCAGGATTGTCCTAAATGTTTTTTCCCCCAAATTATTTTTTTTTCAGCCTACAAAAATTTCCTGTTCGCCACTGAAAATGCAACATCAAGAGAGAGGTAAATGTTTTTTGAGCTTTCTTTATGTTACAAGAATCATAAGGTCAAATTTAGAATAAACTTGCTAATGTGATACGCGTACCATCTTGATAGTTCTATGTAGCTGTCACGCGTATTTGTATCTTCTTTAAAGGAGATCAAATGAATCAAATGAACCCGAAAAACCTTGGTATTTCTTACAGAATGAATGTATATGAAGACTATTTCATGGAGTGTAACACGTTGGGACATGAACGAGCGGAAAGAGTTTTTCAGTCGGTTTACAACACGAAGCTTACAAAAGATATGAAAGTAGGGGACTAATTTTGGGCCGAAAGAGCCTAAAATCCTGAATCTTTTAGCTTCTTTTAACTCTTGGCTTCAACTCCTTTGCTGCTAGATTCGTTTCCATGGAAGCTGACACTTTCAAAGACGGGCTTCGTCAACTGTGTGAGAAATACGAAATGCAACTACAGTGTCAATATGGATTTGGCGAGTCCAGGTGAAAAACCTTCCCTAATGAAAAATTAGTTTCAATTTATTTTTAGAACCGCGATTTATTGGAGACTGGACGACTTGAAAAACACCGATGGTAACCTGCGCATCTTACTCGACAGACAATGCCCGGAACCGGATATTGATAATACGGTGTATCATTGTTTTTCAACTGGCGTTGGGGAATACACCAAGCCGTGTTTTGAGGTATATAGATTGTTCAAAATAAGGTATTGGTAATTTCATACAGGAAATGCTGGCCTACAACTATACGCGGTATTCAGCGGGGAGAAGAATAGCAAGAACACATATCAAAGCGACAAAAGAAGTAGCAGAGCTCACTGCTAACAAGGTATAGCATCTTTTTGAAATAAAGATTTTTCGGGGGGTTTCAAGGGGTTACGGTATGCGTGCAGGTGTGACGGTTTACAATGTTCAAAGGGTGACACATAGCGTATCTATAGTTCCGCTTTCATACACCGTAACGGTCATTTAGACATATAAAAACGTATTTTTTCAGTGGTTTTTCGACTGTTTCAACCATTTCTATGAGTTGGAAGCTCGGCTGTCAACTTTACTATTGTTTTGAAACTTTTGAAGGGTGTAAAACAGACCTAGAATAAAAACTTTGCATTCATTGAATTTTTGAACATTTCCAGTTTTGAAACTATTTGCCGATTTTTTAAAGACACCTATTTTATCACGTTTTAAGTACAAAAGTGGGCTTAAAATGATGCCTTTCAAAAATGGGGGAGTAGATGAAAAACTAGGAACTTTCAGAAAATTCTGTGAATACAAAGTTTTCAATCTGTTTCTGTTTTACACCCTCCAAAGTTGTCAAAGTGATTAGAAACTGAACAGCCGAGGTTCAGACTCTTGAAATTGGCTGAATTGATCGAAAATCGACTGAAATGTTTGGTATATCTCATTGACCGTACTGTATGTGATCAGTCTCTGGAACGTTTTCCACCACTGTTGATAAGCTGGTAGCGACGCTGCACCTCTAACGGTGGGCTTGCAAGTTCAATTCCTCGAGGGGCTGATTTAAACAAACTTTACATTAGAGAAATATGAATTTTTGTTTCCAAAGTCGCTCGAGAAGTTAAACTTTTGAAAAGTTAAACTTTTGAGCAGAATATTTAAAAACCGCGCAGCTACCAATTAAGCTACAAAGTCACAAAACTGATCGATGACCAACGGCACAAATCGGAGTCCTTAAAATTCCAAAATTTTTGACAATTTTTGGAATGAAATTTCAATTGGAGGTTTTCACCATTTTTGTGAGCTTTTGTGATTAAAAAATTCCAAATTTTGAAAACCGTAGTACTCGCAAACTTTGAAATTTGATAATCGAAATATTGTGAAATTCCGAAATTTTCAAATTCCTAAAAAATTCAAGATCCCACAAATCAAGATAATACGTTTTAGTTAAATCAAAAAACCTTCTTGGTTCAGGATTTGGAAAACGACGATGATCAGTTCCTGTCAATGAAAGAACACGTTCAATCCATCTTCGGTAAAGCGCTTCGAACAATCGCCGACATTGAAGGTGAAAAGTGTGAAGCTTTGGAGAAAGTGCTAAAATGTGTCATGCCACGTGTTGAGGAAAAATGCGGAAGAGAAGCTGTCGACATCATGCAATCCAGTATTCTCGTGGGGTAACCTTCTATATTTTCCGGTAAAAATTCTGAATGTATTTTTTCCAGATACCTCTCAATTCAGCGTCGAGAACCATTGGCTTCCCAGTTCAAAGGATTCAATGTGGAATCTAGTAAAAAATGTTTGAAGCTCCACGAACATATTGAATAATTTCTATTTTGTGTTCATGATAATGACAAAAAACCACTGACGATTAGAAAATTTTTCCGGTATTTGAACCCTTGTTTCCCCACCTCCCATAGTAGTGTCTGTACATATACCAACTTATTTTTGGAATGCCGAAAATCGAAAAGTAAATAAACAATAATGATGTCTCTGTTGACTGTGGAACTTCCGTTTTTTACTGTTTTCTCTTTTTTCCCCAGCAATTATTGATCCATTTCGCGTATCAAATTGCGCATATGACGCCCAATACAACAAGCGTACCGGTACAGTCACATAACCGACCACAACACCGATTTCGGGCAACACCCACATTCTTTGTCTCATTTTAGCAGTCGCACGACTTCTTTTTTTCAGTCTCAGCAAACTTTCTTTATTATCATTTTTCTGTTGGTCTTCTAAAAATGTCTATTGGTAAGTTAGACAAATTTTTTTTTGGGATTAAATTTTTCTGAAAAATTCAGAAAGCGATGTTAAACGCGATGTGAATCGCATTGCCACTGATATCAAGCACACTATCCGTCCACCATGGTACCGAAGAGCATGGAGTGAGTTGAGAAATGTTTTTTTTTAATTTGAGAATTTTTTTCAGACCGCGTTCGCAGAATGTTCAGACGTTAAGTCCACCAGACCAGTTCGAAAATTCTAAACTCATTTTTTCGCATTTTGATTCATTTCCATATACTGCTTGAACCAATAAACCATATACTCATTCAATTCATGACCTAGAACAAAACCAGAACACTTCCGGGTTTTAGAATTTTAAGAGAATGAAAAAAAAACCTCACTTCCGGGTTCTCCAGCACTGTAGAGTCTACAAACCAGCAAAATTCAAAAATTACAGATTTTCCAGACTATCTATTTTCAGAGGGAAAATAGTAGTTCGGAAAGAAACCAGTTATATTGTTGGTGTGTGGTCTACAGGCGGGGAGATGACAAAAACAGTTCTAGGAATGCGTGAAAAATGTGAAAAACAAATCAAGTGACAATAATTGGATCATTAAATGATGAGGTAGAAAGGAAAACAGTTTTTCCGAGGAAAAGGGTTCTTAAACCTATTAACATGGAATGACTCCCAAGTGTTACCCTCGAAAAAAATCGTGACCTATATGGTTGGATAGAGCGTTGAAAGTTATTTTAGATTCCAAACGGAATAGTTGGTAAAAATTTTTTTTTTGGGAGTTATGGTCCAAAAAGTACCAAAAAATGTCTAAATTTTCAAAAAATCATAACTTTGTCAGTTTATGTCCGTTTGTTAAAATTTAAAAAGCAGTAGATAGACAATTAATTAAACAATCAAGAATAATTTTTTTTAGTTTTTTTTTGATTGGGATATTGATTTTTTGAAAAAATCAAAAAATTTTTCAATATCTCAAAAATCCTAGGTTAACTTTTTTTTTTCATTATGTCCATTAAATTCAGCACACTTGATTCACTTTGAGGGTAACACTTGGGAGTCATTCCATGTAAGAAGTCACGATGAACTGGAACTAACATTCAGGAAGTCACAAAAACAGTTCCTTCTGTTTATACACATTCTGATTGACAGGTTTCTTGACAACCTCATAAAATGCTCCTGGTGATAAGAATCGATTTCTTCATTGGCCCCTTTTTTAGTTACTGGACAGTGTAGATAAAATGTTGATAGGAATCCATGTGCCAATACACATACATTCTTCATACCCATCATAATTTTATGGGGCACATTGTGACGACGTAGAATTTTCTTTTGCCTTCACCTTCTTGAATTTTTCTTTCCTGTCAGAGTTTTCTTCTTTCCTTTTTGCTCCTTCCAGAGTTTCCAACTAAAAACTATGTGTCTGGTACAGACAGTTCCTTGTTCCTATCATCTATTGTTTTCAGATTTTCTCCTGGAAATGATAACAGTCAGGAACCGGTTTACTCCGGGATGTAATTGTCTGAAATCGCAGAACAAGAATAGCGAAGTGAGTACAGACATGACCGTAATAGGCTTATAGTTATTTGCATGAGCGAACTACCCATAATAAAAAGGCGGCGATGGGAACAGAAAACATCATTGAAGTCGGAAAAAAACGGACATTTCAGAAAGTATTCCAAAAGAAGACCGAGTCTCACAGAATGAGATCCATCGGAGTGATTCTGGCAGCAGTGTCTACAGTAGCTATTACAATTATTATTTCGAATACGGCATATAGAGCTCATTTGAATGCTCAGAAGTCTGCAGTTAAAGGTCAGTGACTTCCGCATTTTTTTTGAAAATTAGAGTACCATCAACATGTGAGAGAGGGGTTTCTCTAACTTGTAACTTTTAGCTATTTTTTCTTGGTTCCTGTCAAAGTTAGGAAAAATAGTCAACTGATAAAATGTTTATCATGATATCAGAAATATTATGCCAGTTAACAAAATCTTGATATCTTGCATAGGAATGGAGATAATAGAAAACAAACTTCACACGGTGGGGCCCTTATATTAGAAGTGTTAAGATTTATTATCGTTGCAATTTATTTAGAACTAAAAAATTCTGAATTACAGTTCCGAACAAAATTATATAGTTTTTTTCGTGAAAGTTTAGTTTTGAAAAAATGTTTTAGACGTTTTTCAATACTCTAAAAAGTTTTTATAACACTGAAACCAAAAGAATAAATTTCGACAATTGTAGGTTTGATTATCTCGGTTCCTTCAAAAGATATCTGAAATTTTTCGACTGATAAATTATTAATCATGATATGCCCAATATTTTATTTGCAAACAACTTTTTGATATCTATCACAGGAACCAAGATAATTGAGCTTAAAATTCACGTATAGGAAGTGTTTCTATTAGATAAATACAGTATAGGAAAATTGTGCCAGTGGTTGGCCATGTTTCAATGAGAGGAAAAAAAAATAAATAATAGACTTTATTGTCTGCTACTGTACATAGCAAATCATTTTTGGGAAAATTAAAGATTTTCAGCTTACTTTGCTTTTCAGCTCCTGTCAGCCTGGCCTACTCAATTCGAGAACTGATCAACGTCGATAACATGCGCACCAACCTTCACCTACTAACCAAGAAAGCACATGTAGCCGGAACAGAGAACAACTTACGTGTAGCAGAATTGATTCGGGACCAAATGATAAACCAAGGACTGGAAAATGTGCATTTCAACGAGTACAACGTACTACTTTCGTATCCTAATTGGACATCTCCAAACCAAGTAGAGATATCTGACGAAACTGGAAAAGTGGTGCATCGCACATCAGGAAGGAGCATATCACTGATAAGAGAGGAGCAAAACGACCCATTTTCTGAGATTCAATGGTTGGCTTACTCTGCTGCTGGAAATGTGGAAGGAGAGATTGTATATGTGAATCGAGCGACGCCCAAGGATATCGAGCACCTAGAGGCGTTGGGTATTGATTTAAAGGTGTCTCATGTACATAGTGGAAATTTTTAATGTTTTTTCTCCAGGATAAAATTCTTCTGGCCAGATACAGCTCCAATTTTCGAGGAAATATCGCTCAAATGGCGGTGAGAAAAGGCGCCAAGGGATGTTTGATCTACTCGGACCCCATGCAAGTCGCTGGTTTGGGAACTGGAATAAGTGAGAACCAGAAACAAGATTTCTCTTCAAAATGATTTTTTTGAAGATGAGACTTATGGAAGAACAGACAAAATGCCACCACATGCTGTCCAGCGTGGAACTGTGTTTGTTGGGTTCGGAGATCCAAGAACACCAGCTTTTCCGTCTATCGGCGAGTTGTATAAAGAGAAAACCGAACAGGAGGTGTGTTTTGTTTCGAGTGTACAGTTAACACAAGTATTTTTTAGTTGATAAACGGGAAGAAGATTCCCACTATACCAATGCTGCCGATTCCCTATTCTGAAGCCCAATATTTGTTTGAAAATATGAAAGGGGACGCTACAATTGCTGATTTTCAAGGTATATACACATTCTCACAACACATTTCCGTGTCACAAACCATATATTTCCAGGAAGTCTAAATGTCACTTATCGTTATGGGCCGGGGCTGATAAAAAATCAGAAGCTTCGAATGATAGTGCACGCGAAGAATGAAGAACGGTTTGTGTGAACTAAACTACACAGGCTACAAAAAGGTTTTTAGAAAAATCCAAAACGTTTTGGGCTACATAAAAGGAAATCAAGAGCCGGAAAAATTTGTGCTCGTGAGCAACCATTATGATGCATGGACATATGGAGCTGTTGATCCAAATAGTGGGACCACTACACTCTTGGAGGTGTCAAGAGCACTAAAATCTTATCAGAACTCCACTGGATGGGTTCCAGGTATTTATTATTTTTTTTCACGCGCTTCGAAACCAAATACCGTATTCGTCCTGAATTTTTCCCTAAAGAAGCATGTCTTATATTTGCACTTTGAGCTGAATTATCTCGGTTCCTCTAAGTAATATCAAAAAATTATCAGAAGATGATTTATTTATCATAATATCACTAATATATTATCAGTTGAAAGATTTTTGATATCTCTTATCGAAACCGAGATAACTGAGCTAAGCGTGCACATATAAAGTAAGCTCTATTAGAGCAAATACGGTCTCTTGGAGTCTATGAAAAATATCAGAAACCCACTGATAAAATATTTTTCATATTATCGCCCACATGTTTTGTTCCCAATTTAACTTTTCTACTTCTCTATTCCAGCCCGATCTATCTTATTTGCACATTGGGATGCTGAAGAACATGGTCTTATTGGTTCTACTGAATTCTGCGAAGAATACCGTGTTCAATTAATGAGACGCGCAGTTGCTGTCATCAATATGGACCTAATCGGCGGAAACCAGACTTTGTAAGCCTATAATTTGGATTTTTATGACATTTAAGAAGTAATTCACAGACTTGGATTGTCCAATCCAACAGTGGCAAATGTGCTTCGAGAAGCCGCGGCAAGTGTAGAACATCCAAACCAGTTTGAAGTTGAGAATGGTAGAAAAACACTGTATGATTCATGGTAGGCAACAATTTTAAGTAACACACATCCCATGAGGATTGTTTTCAGGAAATTCTACGAGCCATCCAAAAACAACCGGTCAACACACCCATACCAAAGAATTCCAGCCGGTGGAAGTGATCACCTGCCCTTTTTCGATTATCTAGGTGTCCCAATCGTCTTTTTTATCACTTCATCATTGGATGCACCACCAACTTACCCATTGTATCATACGATTTACGAGACCCCATACCTTATCGAAAAGATTATGGACCCTCAATTCAAGATGCATAGAGCGATGGCTGGAATGTTTATTGAGATGATTATCAAGTTCACAGAGAGCAAAATTCTTCCTTATGAGTTAGTGACCTTTCATATACCGTAAAACCTCTAATAGAACGCTTTTGGCGCCTGTTTCTCTGGGAAAAGAAAAGAAAAAAAGGAAAAAAGGGGAAAAATCCAAAAAGCCGGAAATTAGAAAATCCCGATTTGCAGGTGTGGTGGGATGAAAAAAAAACATGATATCAACT